>NW_027421116.1:0-43740 GCF_009905375.1 Apium graveolens | reverse complement strand
TGGTGTGTCAAATGCAAGAAATCCCAAAAGAAAGCTGGATGACCCCCATCCATAACTATATTCAATCAGGGGCTGTACCGGAGGATAAACTACAGGCTCGACGTCTTCGGTACCAAGCTGCAAAGTATGTCGAGTATGACGGGGTACTATACAAGAGAGGATTTAACCAGCCACTGTTACGTTGTGTGGACAGGGAAGAAGGAAATTATATTCTCAGAGAGGTGCATGAAGGGATTTGTGGCAATCACTCGGGGGGTGGTTCCTTAGCATTTAAAGTGCTCAGACAAGGGTACTACTGGCCGACTATGAGGGAAGATGCTTTCAATTTTGTCCGGGCCTGTGATCGCTGCCAACGGTTTGCCAACTATTCCAACATCCCGACAACCACCATTACCTCATTAACAAGTCCCTGGCCTTTTGCCATGTGGGGGATTGATCTCATTGGAGAGTTACCCAAAGCAAAGGGGGGTGTGAAATACGCTGTGGTGGCTGTGGACTACTTCACCAAATGGGCAGAGGCCATGCCATTAGCCACGATCACGGCAAAAAAGATAAGGGATTTTGTGTTCAACTCCATAGTATGCAGGTTTGGTATTCCTTACAAGCTCATTTCAGACAATGGGAAACAATTTGATAGTAAGGAGTTAAGGAAGCTCTGTGAAGACCTAAAGATTAAAAAAGACTTCGTTGCGGTTTATCATCCGCAGAGTAATGGTCAGACAGAAGCCATAAACAAAATCATAAAGCATACCTTGAAGGCTAAGTTGGAAGAAAAGAAGGGAGACTGGCCAGAAGAAATGCCCATGATCCTCTGGTCTTACAATACGACTCCTAGACGACTACAGGGGAAACCCCATTTCTACTAACTTATGGATATGAGGCCATGGTTCCCGGGAGGTAGGAGCTGGATCCCTCCGGAGAGATGTCTTTGTTGAGGAAGATGCAGAAGTTAACCAGAGGCTTCACTTGGATTTGCTAGATGAAGCCAGAACGAACTCTCAATTAAAGCTTGCTGCATACCAGCAGAGGGTCGCAAGGTATTTCAAATAAAAGGGTTAAATCTGTACCATTCAAGGTTGGGGATCTTGTGTTGCGAAAGGTTATGCCTAATACTAAGATAGCTCAACACGGGGTCTTGGGGCTAATTGGGAAGGACCGTACAAGGTCAAAGCTATACTCTGGAAGGGAACCTATCGCCTAGAAGACCTGGATGGTAAACTTATTCCTCGAGCATGGAATGCAGAACATCTACGAAAGTATTATCAGTAGGGTGGGCTGTGCCCCTTGTTTTCTTATTTGATTCTCATGTAATAGGCTAGTAGCAAATAAATTCCTTCTAGCCTAGGGGGGTAGTACATGTGACTGCGAACCCTGGAACTAGCAGAAGGAAGAAAATTGTTTTTTTTTCAAATAACTTCCCCATAGAGCATAGTAGCCATGGGACCGGTTGTAATTTGAACACTAGAGCGCATTATCATCAAAGGAAAAGTTACTTCAAATTGTTTTATCTGCCTAACATGACATTACTCATTTGAAAAACATCCGAGGCGCGTCCTATATTGAGGCGCGCCCTGTCTAGTAATTGTTAATTCATAATCAAGATTAAATACAGTGTACGAGGGTGAAAGGAATAAGTGTTCATGGCCATCAAAAATAAGCTAAGCTTCCTAGGTTAAGGCGCGCCCGTGGACTAATACTTGAGTAAAATATCGCAAAGGGATTACAAATAGGTGTTATTTGCAAATTCAAGAAATAAGGCGCACCCTATAGTCACAAAATCCATGGGAACGTAAAAAGGCCAAGTGAAAAATTGAAGTGCCTTAACAAAGTTTTTATAAAAAAGATATTAAGCCATGCAGAAAGTCACGATGCAAAAAGGAAAAGTAGCAACAAAACAAGTCATACAACTTTGCACAGCATCAAAAGAGGGCTGGCTCCTCATAAGTATCTGAAATTTAAAGACTATGAATGATTAAGGCGCGCCTTGGGACTGGTCTGTTGGAGGAATAGATTGGAGGGGGACAGTTGGATCAACTTCAGGCGCGTCCTTGGAGAATTACTCTTGAGGCGCGCCCTCTCTCTCTTCTTCTTCTTCTTCTAATCCAAGCTCTATCCTCCTTGCCTTGATTTCAGCAGCATGTTCTTTTTTGAATTCCACCATCTCAGCAACAGTCTCCTCCCCAAATTTCTCAAAGGAATAGTCAGGATCATTGGCCACAAAGCCCACCCTGTAAAAATGAAAACCATTGGCAAATGCTTCATCAGTCATTTCCCTCTTCTCATCAGGCCAGCCTGTTTTCTGTTGCTCTTCGAGGTACTTTATCCTCAAGTTGGCACCAACAAGCTCAGTATGGAGAGAGGTAGCCTTTTTGTTGGCAATCTCTAATTGAGAAGTGAGATTGGCCACCTCATCCTTGAGGAAAGAGATCTCAGAATCCTTAGCTTTGATGTCTTTGGAATGCAAGAAGTCTTTGTCTGTGAGGGTATTCTTCAGAATGTTGTTATCACCCTGCAGCCTCTCTAAGCGCGCCTTCTCCTCAAGTAATTTGTCCACCACTTGGGTGGAGTGGATGAACAGTTGGCAAGAAGCTTTTATAGAAGCACGGGCAGCATCTCCCAAATCCATAGCCTGCCACTGTTCCACTTCTTCATCTGAAACATGAAGGGCACCCATGGGGCCAAGAGCGCTGAAAGCAGTAGAAGAACCAGAAGGCGCGCCCTCTGTTCTGTGTTTCTTGGGCGCGCCCTATTTTTCTGTAAGGTCAATTACGGGCCATTTTTGAACAGGTGTTGTTTGAGGAATGGGAGCTGAAGTGGGGATGGATGTCTGTGCTGCAGGAACATCTTTCTTCGACTTCGGCCTAGGCTTATCACCAGGGCGCGTCCCAAAGGATTTAGGGATTCTTGGAGGGGCCATTTCTGCACAAAACATGGGACATATTAGTTAAGCATGGCAGTTAAATATAATAATAATAATATTGACAAACATGTATAAAATGTTATGCCTAAGATGCAAAGGGCGCGCCTTGGAAGGTGGAGCTTAAATAAACAAAAATTTACATCTAGTGTGATTATTAAAGATGACAGAAGAAAAGGACGCGCCCATAAGATAAGGGCGCGCCTTTATATCCTGCGGGTAGTTAACCTGAAGGATCCGGGCCTTGTAAAGAACCGTCCTCTGTTTCTTCTTCTTCTTCTTCTTCAGCTTCTTCGCTACCTAAGTCGATAACACGGGAAACAGAAGCACCTTTCCTAAATTTTACGTATTTGCACTTCACTCCTACTTGGTCAGAAAGAATCCCTACTCGCATCAAGTTGGATCGAGTAACTAAGGATTTTAAGTTCCACCTGTCAGAAGCCACTCTAAGGAGGGCTTCAGCTCATTTTTTGGGCTCGCCTTTAAGGAGTTTTGAAGATGGTCCTGTCTGGAAAAGTTTAAGAATGAGAAAAGAAAGAAAAAATGTAAAAATAACATAAGGGAAAAGATACAAAGGCGCGTCCTTACTTGGTGACTTGTTGAATCTTATTCTTATCCTGGGAACGTCATACAGGTAAAAAAAGTTCTCTTTCCAACCTTTCTCGTGGCTAAGCTTGCCAGAGGAGAAACCCTTCTTGTTATGCTGCTTATCCACCACCAAATAATAGTACCCGTGGTCAGACTTTCTTAGATTGAAAAAATAAGCAACTTCGGCCATGGACGGTTGGGAAAAAACCCAAGTCCGTATAGAGGATGAAGAAGGCCAGGACGAACTTGTAGCTGTTGGGAGAAAGTTGGAGTGGAGCTACGTCGTAGAATTCTATCACTTTCCTAAGGAAGGGATGTAATGGCACGCCTATACCTAAAGACACCATCTTGGGGCTGGTCACCATTCTGGGAATTTTAAAGTTTCTTCTATAATTGAAGATATGGGGCCGCATCATGCTCAAAGGGCGCGCCCATATGCCTTCCATATCATAAAACTCCATGAGCCATCCTAATTGTTCGTCTGAACAAGCCGAAGACAGGCCCACGCAGAAAAGCTTCCCATGTTCCTTCCTGAAACGTTTCTTCACAGCTTCATTACACGATTCGAATTCGTCCCAATCAAAATCCAATTCGCTGTCAGAAACTTCCCAATGTTGGAAGGGAATTGGAGAAGGCTCATGAGAGGTGGAAAATTGAAAGGAATCTTCATCAAAGAAGTTTTCTTCATCACGGAGTGGTGATACATTTGCTTCAGGCGCGCCCTCGTGAGTAGGAGAGGTAGGCGCGCCCTTTGGTCGCTGAGGAGATAGACTTCGGGAAATAGCCTTGTAAAAAACCTTGGAAGGCCCAGCGTCTACATTAACCCCCCTTTCAACACCCCTATACCTGTCGGCATTTAAGCTCTCAAACCAATCATCATCGTCTAGCTCTGTACTAGTTGGGGTTGGAGACCTCTTTTTTTGGACTAATTTTTATTTTCCGTGTCTACGAGATAAGGGAATGTTGTCCGTGGACGAGCTATCTGAAAAATCTGCCATTAAGGAACCCTTTTTGGAGTCTTGAAGAAGGCGCGCCACCCGGTTCAGGAATTCGGGAGTATGGTGAGCGTTTGGAAGTTGGGGGTCCAAGTAAGCGTTTGGAGGAGAATAGATTCCCAAGTTGGTAAGGAAATCCTTGAAAGGGTGAAAAGGAGAAGACGTGCCCTCGTCTTCCAGCTGCCAAGAAAACCAAAAATGTTGAGGGCGCGCCCAATATGAAAGAACGAGATATAAAAATATGAAGGAAACAGAAAAGGTAGGGATAGACTTAAAGGAAGGGTGAGGTGAGTCATACACTATGAAGGCGCGCCCTATTCTGTCCTAAAATCTATAAAAGACTGGAAGATTGGATGACATTGGCGTGGCTTAAAGTAAAAGGAACGCGCCTCGTATCGATAAAGAGGCGCGCCTTATCATGGGACGTATATTTTAATTTTAAAACGGTTGGGATTCCTAGAAACATAAAATTAAAAGCTAGACCCCAAGATTTCAGATCTAGAGCAACAAAATTTGAAAGTATAAGATATACATACACAGATACATACATCGTTTTGTGTTTATCATCAAGAACAATTAAGGAAGTTGAAGAGACAATGTAGCATGTAGTATTATTTGTGTGATGAAATCCCGAGAAGAAAGAAGATTTACATACCTTTTCAAATGGAGAGGACGTTGACTGGAAGAAATCGAGAATATGGTGACGGAGAAGGCCGATTCTGAGCAAGAGTTCGTCGCCGGAGTTGAAGTCTTTGGTGAAGAAAGAGAAAATGAAAAGGAAGGGGAAAGTGAAAGTAAAAATGAAAATGACTAACGGTGACTTGTATTTATAGGTGAAATTGACAGCTGTTAAAATAAATCACACCAATCACGTCAGGCACGATTTCCGAATAAACAGGGGAACCGTTTTAAAAATAATTCAAATTGAAGGACGCGCCCTCTTGAAGACGTGCCTCGTATAAATTAACTCAGTAATCCTGAATGCAAAATCCGAAACTTTAGGAATGCACACCCTTTTTAAGGCGCGCCTCATAAGTGTGATATTTGGGATGCGCGAAAATGGGAACTCTGAACAGATCAAGCCCTGTTGAGGGCGCGCCCTAGTAAGTAGTACTAGGGAATTGTTTATACAGATTTTGTTAAAGATAAAGAGAAATTCCAATCCCATTCTCAAATGACATATGGAATTCGGGGGGTAGTTGTTATGCCCAAATGTTGGTATAAACAATATTCAGATTAAGATTGATAAAATAGGTAAAATTGAAGGAGAAACGCCTAAAAACTAGGAAAAGATAAGATTAACTTTCCATAAATAGATGGCACGCCCTAAGAACGCGCTGCATTGGTTAAACAGTTGAGTGGCCCGTGACCGTTTTGCCTTAAAGGCGCGCCTTTGAACATGACGAGGCGCGTCCAATCGTTGAAAAAAGATAGATGAGTGGCTTAATTGGAGTCTGTCCTATAGTGAGCCTTAGGGCGCGCCCTAGGTAAGGAAGGCTCCTTGGGTGGATCATTTGGACATGATTACTTCGACATGTCCATACTATGGCTTGGGCAGAATTAAAGTCAGCCCCAAAGATGAATAGTTTAGGGCGCGCCTTATGATGTAAAATGGTATGAGAAACCAAAAGTTGGTGATACAGGGCGGCGCCAACATTACAGAGATGTTAGGGCACGCCTTGAATTTCTACTTGGACATAGGTATGGCTTTTATGTGCTGATTAGGTGGATTCTCTAGAAGGCTCAAGGAAGATGGAGATTATTATTACTAACCTACTTGATGCAGGTACTCTATTGAGGAACTCCTTCCTGTAGCATATCTACAGGAAAGGCAGTGTCCGTGGTCAGAGACCTCCAGGGGTATGCCTGGACTGAAGGCCTCCTCCTGTAGTCAATGGGTGTCCTCATTGGGGATGTGGGGTGAAATCTGATGTGTGCTTTGGGAGCTCTATCTCTGTAGTCAACGGGTGTCCTCGTTGGGAGACTTCGGAGTATCCTGCACTTTGCACCCAAAAGCTTGGGATCACTTGTCCTGCACTCTGGTAGAGGCTCCTTATCGGGGGACAAGGATGCGTCCAATATTTGGGGTGAACCACGGCTATACCTGCGTTCACGGACTAGAGAAACAGCTGGTAGCGGAGAGTTATCCTTGGCCAGGGAGATGCCTTATCCGTGAAGTCTCGAAGCCGCGGACGAGCCTTGGGCCTTTGTGGTTGGGCCTCATCGGCGGACATTCCTAAAGCTAGTAGAAGACGGTTTCTAGTAGGTTTCCTATTGGGCCTTGGGATAAGAAATCTAAGCCCATTAGGTTTCTTGTTCCCCAAGAACTATGTGGGCTTGATCCCCTATAAATAGGGGTACGTAGGCACATTGTAAGGGGTCAGAAGCGAGAGCGCAAAGGAGCCACCACTAACCCTAAGCAATCTCAGCCCCCAATAATCACCACCACCAAATACTGTTCATCTTTTCCGACGAATACTGTTCATCGGATCCACCGACTACTGCTCACGTTTCCGATAAAGAACCGCCATCACAGATCTTGTTTCCGGCTACTAACCTCAAGTTTTGTTGTTCCCAAATTCCTCCGTCAACAATATGCTTCAAGATAGACAAAATAGTAAGCATCATTATATTAAATGAAGTATACTAAATTCGATTACATAACAAACACAAACCATATTAATCAAGTACATTTTCCAAAACAAGCGCAAAATAAATTACAAAACATTTTTCAAGATTTTAGCTTTCAAGGTATCATAATATTTTCTTTGACCAAGTGGCATTTTACTAGTATCCATTGCCATGATGTGCCTTTCACGATCCTTCCTTTGTCTTTCGCGCTCCACCTTTTCTAAGTGAAGCTGCAATTTCTCTTTTTGTAATTGCATCATCTTCATATGCCTTTTCTGCTCCTCCTTTTGCATTTTCATCATTGCTTTCTGAAGCCGCAAACTCATTTTTATAGATTCAGTTCTCGAAGAAGCAACAACTAATGCATCTTTCTGCATCGATTTAAAAATTTCTAAGCTTTCTCCATCTAATGCATCATATGCAGTTTTTTTTAATTTTTTTCGCAGCTTTTCTTCCTATTGGACGCTCCATTCCTTCTACAGATTCCATATAGGCAGATTCTGGACTATCAACTGATGGAGAAGACGGCTGGTTCTCCTTCATGTTTAGCTTGTTTTTTTTACCAAGGTAGCCGCATATTTTGGTGAATGGCGCAACTCATTCCAATGCTGCATGAAAGGAAATTTCTCTTTTTGTATATCCTCGTACATCATCTTTATCTCTGCAATCTGCCAAAGATGAAGTAAATCAAGGTACTGTAAATAGGGATACGTATAGAACAACATCTCTGTAACTAACAGTTCCAGTTCTACAGTAAGGAAAATAGTCACTTCTCAGTAGAGTACAGATGCAGGGTTGCATGCAGGTCAGTTCTCAGTAGATGCATTCAACAGAACTTAATAAACTTAGATCTTTCCAACACACTTGCAGCATGTCTGGGAAATTACCTATTTAATGTTAAAACTAAGTCAAAAAACACAGCTCCTCTGATCTATCAAGATCCTGCCAAATTAGCAAAAAAAAAGATCCTGCCACTGCCATATTTTTTCCCTATCACATATACATGCCTCTTTCACAGGTTATAGAGCTTTAAGTAGAAAAATAGAATTTCTACAATCAAAATAATACTTGATTGATTAAGAGTTTGAGTATCGAGTCTTATAAAAACATTTCTACAAGGGCAAAGATAATATATATCCGCCAGTAAATACATCAAATTATTATTGTATCTCATCTCTCCTATAAGTCTATAACATGTACAAATTTGCTAGATTCCTTTCCCATAAATTACAACATCACAAGGTTGCAAACTTCAACTATTCATAAACAATAAAGTACACATTCGTCAGCATAGAAATTAACTTTCTCTGTTTTTATTTCTTCGACCAAAAAATTGATATATTCATGCATATTAATATTAATATTACTCGATTGACATTAATATTAATAACTGTTGTGCTACCTCCTAATTTAGTTTCCTATAAAGAAAAATACCTTGGTAAATTCAATTGTAGCCAGTGTTGTAAAAATCGGGAATCGGGGAAGATCGGTCGAGCTACCGATTTGGGATTAATTGAAAATCGGGGATTAATCGGAGTAAAAATCGAATGTATTATAATATTAATTTATATTTAATATATTATTATGATTATATTAGTTATTTATTAACAAATATATATTTATTATATCATAATTTCTATAATTATTCATTTTAAAATTAATAAAGTATTTTAATTTTAATAAAAAATTATATATACTATAATAAAGAAAAATTAATAAAAATAAATCGGATTTCAAAGATCGAATCGGTCGGATACTTTGTAGGGGATTAATCGAGGATTATTTTAAAAATCGGGAATTTTTAGAACACTGATTGTAGGAGGTTTCAACAAATCATAGCACATACAAAGTCACAACCAAATCCCTAATTTGATACAAATTAAACAAAAAGAAGAGATTGAAAATACATACCTGTGCTTGCAAATTATGTGGCGGGAGAAGAAATAAAGCAGCGGGAGATGATGTGGATAATTGGCTACAGATGTGGAGTCCTTCAATAAATATAGCCAAACATATCAGGGTGGCTATAATTTATGCTAAGGGGTTTAGGCGGTTGGAGAAGAAAAAATTGGAGACATTGGCTCTAAGTGATACTGTAGAGTGACACTGGAACTTATTAGCTAAGGGGAAGAAGGGTTGGAGTCTTGGAGATGCTCTAACAACCAATTATCATCCAGATTCATCTCTTTGATCCAGTCAAGAATGCACCACAAAGACATCCCATTAAATATTTTTTACATTTCAAGTGCCAATTCTTCCTTTTCTAAAAATCCGGCGGGATATGAATTGGAAAAGTCAAAGAGTTTGATGCTCCTACCCAAACCACATAATCCGCATAAACCGAATCAATATTTAACCTACCCAAACCGAATTTAAAATATGATTTGCGGTTATGGTTCAACTACTTTAAATATCTGCGGGTTATGGGTTGGTTTTGGTTTGACCTTAACCTAACCCGCTTCCGATCCGAACCGCATCAATACACACACAGTTTTATATTTATGATTATATCACGTAAAACAATTATATCCTATAATCAATAACTAAATTAGTGTTAAATCTCATCAAATAATTATGAAATTATCATGCTTTTCAATAGATTGTCTATTGCTTTTCTTTAAAAATAATGTTGAATACTTGAAATTTCTTTTACATTGAACATTTATTATTACAATTAATTGATCAACATGTTATTAGATATTAGTCATTTGCAAGTAATACGAGTGATATACTTTATATGAAAGAATACATAAATATATTTTTAATTATGTAAGTTGTAAGAAGTAAAGTTTAAATAGAAAAAATGTTGCTTAGCAAAAAAAAGAAAAAAAATATTACTTTATTTCTCGAGTTCACTAATAAGAAATGTCTTAATTCGCCAAAACTCGCTAAATCGAATCGAACAAAACCGAACCGAGTGGTTTGTATTATTAGGTTACGAGTTTCGGGTTGGTTTAAATTTTTTTAAAACCGCAATTGTTCTGATTTAACGCAAAAATCGAACCAAACCGGACCGCGATCACCCTGCTCCTAAATACGTACTCACTTAATTTATGATTGCGCAGAGTTTTTTAATGTAAATCTACGGAGTATCATTGTAATTGCAAAATTTATTTAGTAAATTATAACTATATCATTACAAATATATTATATACTCGGGTAAACTACCTAAGTACGTACTTAGGGGCATTTTTCTCAAAATCAAATATGTTCAAGTTTGATCAAGAATTATACTTTGCTAGTTTATAATTTCGGAAATTTAAAAATTAAATATAATAGTAGATTAAATATACTTTCCAATAATATTTTCATTCATAATTTTTTATGCCTAATAGAATTTATAAATTTTTAGTCAAAATAAGTTTTGATCGACTTTAAAATTTCATAAGAATCCAGTTGTTGAGAAACAAGGGACTTCATTTTTCGGCCCAAATATGTAAAATTTAGGTGGGGTTCAGTGAATTGGGCCGGAGACAACATGTGTAAAGAAGCCCATTAGCCACTAGCCCATTAACATCTAAAATTTTCATTACATTTGCACATAAAAATTTGTATTTGTCCCAAAGCGCCCACATTTCAGCAATTCTTGATGAAGCTTCTCTCCTCTTTCGCCACATTTGCAACGTAAGTTTTATCGACTCCGTGTTTACTTTAATATACTCTGTGTTTACTTACAACTTTTTTTAATTATTATTTATCTAAACAGCGTCTACATGTGCTATCACCATTCTTCTAATTCATTGGTGTAAATATTTGTTATTAGTGTTGAATTGGTATACCCGATCGAAATTAAGTCACAAATCGATATGTTTTGTATTAATTTGTTATTGAAAAGTTGACACAAATTTACAAGTTAACGGCTAATTTGAGTTAGTTCTATAATAGCGAGTGATTAATTTTGTATACATGGGTGTAACGAGTGATGTGTGATAATTAACATGAAGAAAAAGTGGGTAAAATGAAGAGAAAGTTAGTAAGTTACTGGACTTCACTAAATTTGCGATGAAAAATATGTTATTTTAGTATTTGTTAATAATTGGAAGCTGATGCATAAAATTATTACTTTTTTGTGCAAAGGTAATTTTGAAAGAGAGTGGTTGTAATTCTTGATTGGAATTTGCATTTGATGTCGGGGTATTGTTGATTATGCATTGTTGGAGTATTGTGCAATACGCATGTTTAGTTACAGTATTTTGTAGTATTGTGTAGTAATATTGTACTTGATAAGATTCCAACACTTAAGAATTTTCCTCACTAAATCAGATTCGCCTTCTAATTATGTAATAAGCTAGCTTGGAATATCTATGCTATCATATATTCCTGGCATATTTTTATAGAAGAGAAGGACGAAGATATGACGGCATGTGGTTGTATAAAAAGGGTCGATATATTTTACATTAGACTGCCTTCGTTTCGTCCCGATAGATGGTTAACGTTCGGATTTGGTACAAAAATTATGACAAGTAAAGAAAATGAAAAGATAATATATATTGGGAAATATTAAGCAAAACAGTTTGAAAATATCAAACTACACTCACCTTTTTTTCCCTCGGGGCTTTGATTATGAATGCTAGGGCAAATTTATCTTTTCAATCTTCTTTTGCTCTGGAAATAATAAAAAAGTAGTTCTTTATCTCAAAAAAAATAGTTGATAAAAATACGTTATTTAGTAAATATTAACAATTGGAACTTGATTGATAAAAATATCACTTTTTTGTACAAAGGTAACAAAAATGATAATTTTGAAAGGGAGTGGTTGTAATTCTTGAATGTAATATGTATTTTGATATTGGGGTATTGTTAATTACGCATTTGTTGTTGGAGTATTGTGTAATACGCATGTTTGGTTAGAGTATGGTTGTAATTCTCGAATGGAATATGCATTTGTTGTTGGAGTATTGAGCAATACACATGTTTGGTTATAGTATTGTTTAGTAATATTATACTACCTCATATGCATTTGGATTTGGGGTATCTTATAGAAACCAAATTAGTAATGTCTATCATTCAAAGACCCCCATTGTCAAATGCGTACTACCTTTCCAGTTCAACCTCACGGATGTACACATGTACGACATTTATATGCTATCCAACACTTCAGAATTTCCTCACTAAATCAGATTCGCCTTCTAATTATGTAATCAACTAGCTTGAAATATTCATAGTATATTCTCATATAAGAGGAGCACCGAGATATCGTGGCGTGTGTTTTTATAAAAGGGGTCGAAAAAGAAAAGGAGATGGGCATAGTGATATAAAATACGCATTTGACATTAGGGTAATCGAATGGGTAGAATTTTCCGAAGTGCTTGAAAATGGGTATTTTGGTTAATGTTCATTGAAAACTCGATATTTATATCATTATTTCACAATCGGACGAGACATCATAAAAAGTAAAATGTTAATAAATGGATGAGGCATCATTAGTAAATTATGACGCGTTTTCTTATTGCAGATGGGAATGGATGAGTCTAGTAAGAGAAAGGTCGGTCGTACTCATATTGAGGAAGATAGGATCATTGTGCTGCCTCGGAATGTACAAGAAACTATCCTTTGTTTTATGCCTATACGAGATGCAGTGAGAACCAGTATCTTGGCGAGGAATTGGAGGAATTGTTGGACTACTATTCCAAATCTTGTTTTTGATGAAGACATCTTAAGTGAAAAGTCATGTTATATTGGCAGATCGCGTGGTCTAGAACTAGCAGCTCTTAATTTTGTTAGTGTGATAAGTAATGTTCTCCTACTCCACAATGGCCCCATTCTCAGATTTTCTCTCTGTTTTCCTGGTTTTTGCGATGCCAAGATAATCCTTGATTGTTTTGGTCAGTGGATTCCGTTATTCTCAACTAAGGGTATCAAGCAACTTTATCTAGAGGGCCTAAAAAATGTTTGGTTACCCTATACACCTACATTTGGAGGATTGACTTTTCTGAAGGAAATCGTTTTAACAGATGTCTCTACTTCAGAACAAAACGTCTTCAATTGCCCTGTGCTTGAGAAGTTGATCTTGTTCTGTTGTGAAGGACTCTTACCTATCAACTTCCGTGCTCCTAATCTCAAATACTTACGTCAGATGTATACCAAAATGCCTTCAGAATATTCCTTAGCTGGGTTAGAAAACATTATAGAATTTTCTTGCATGGTGGCCTGTGATAGGGAAATGCCGTCAGAAACATCCAATGTGGTTAAGGTTTTCGGTTGTTTAAATAAAATTTCGGTTGTTTGCGGAAGAACAAAAGCATTTTTATAAGTTTTAAATTGGATAACATAGAAGACAAAGTTCTATGTGCTGTAGACTGTAGTTCATTTCTGAGCTCATTTCTGGGCGACGTACGTTTGATTGGTGAAACTAGTGATTATATTTATTACCTGTTTCAGTTAAATTTCTCTGGTTTTATTATTGATGAACGACCACTCCTTCTAGCGCCAAATGTTATAGGGAGAATTTCGTATAACAATGTTGTGGAGGTTAATGGGCGGAACAAAGATCAAGGACGGTGTTTGAGGGCGGAGGAAGGTTGTTTGGTGGTGGCTGAGCTTGTATGTGGACTCCTTAAAAAGAATAGGGTTTGTTATTCTCTGTCAAGTGTCGACTCATGTCTCATACAAGTGCCTACGTACCCTATTTATAGGGATCAAGCCTCACGTAGTTCTTGGGGAACAAGTCACGTAGGCTAGGGTTAGGACTCTTCAGCCCGTGCAGCCCAAGCCCACGATAAAGTCAGGCCTTCAGCCAATTAGGCACGTAAATCTCGACCGGCTCCACATGCTTCCTATAATTTCGCGGCATCTCCGCATTTCTTCCCGTAATTGTAGGAATAACCCGTGTCGACCCCGAAATCTACGAGCAACTCAGTCATCTATGAGTCACTTTCCATGTTGCACACAAAGTCTTTCGATGCGGCCCGGCCTGGTCACCTCGGCCCGCACCGCCTTTAAATAATAAATATAATGTTACCTCTGTTTCTATAAGATGTGGGCTCATGAGCTCAGCCCGCGTGTGGGCAGCTAAGCCCACCTCGCATGAAGGCACCTGAGCCCACCTCGCGTGGGCACAACCGAGCTCAGCTCGCATATGAGAGCCCAAATGACAAATGTGAGCTCACCTTACATGTGTGAGCCCAGCTCGCATGTCCTCACTTGAGCCCAACTCGCATGTTTGAGCCCAGCTCTCATGTCATGAGCCCAGCTCGCATGTGAACCCAGCTTGCATGTTACGAGCCCAGCCCGCATGTGCTGGCCCAAGTCATATAAATCCATGGTTCTAGCCCACACACGAGAGTCCAGCTATTTAGTGCACCCACAGGGACCTGTTTAGGGCCCATGGCCGAAAGCGGGCATAACAGAAACAAATACCTTTTGAGTTATATTACTGACGTTTAGGTTGATGTTTCTTTCAGTGTATCTTTCAATGTGCAAAACAGTTAAGTTGGATCTGTGGTTAGCTGCGGTCATCCTACCCTCCGAAGAACCTGCTCTAAGCAAGATAAGTGTATGCCCTTTTTTCGTTTCTGTTTCAAATTGCCCCCCAGGGACTAGAACAATACTAAAACCTGTAGGGGGAAGAACAATTGTATCTTTATAAGCTTTTATTTGGATCACATAGAAGACAAAGTTCTATGTGCTGTAGACTGTAGTTCATTTCTGAGCTCATTTCTGGGTGACGTACGGTTGATTGGTGAAACTAGTGATCATATTTATTACCTGTTTCAGTTAAATTGCTCTGGTTTTATTATTGATTATGGAAATTGCATCATGTTGTACGTGCTTAAATTTGGTGTACATGCATTAGCTGTTTGAACCTCATTATTAAGAGTTTAATCAAGTGCAATTCTATTTTGGATTAGATCTATTTATAGCATTACAATGAAAAAGTTTATGGTAAATATTAATAAGAATATTCTAGGTTTTAGATGGACATTTTCATTTTTATTTGTTTTTAACACAAGAAATTTTATTAGTTAGTAATATAACGCAAAAGATTCTCTTTGTACTATGTAAGAATATGTAGAAATTAAACAGAGTTTACAACATGCTATTGACATTAACAAGTTCTTAATTCTTTACTTCAATTTGGATGAAGATTCCAAAGATTCTGGTTAACTATAATAATATAAAAAAATGGTTGGTTAAAATTTGTTGAATCCGTAAGACATTGTGTTTTGGTTGGCTATTTTTTGAAATAGTATATTTTAATCCTAAACAATAGGTTTTCAATAAAAATATATTTTGTAAAATTTTAAATAAGTTGTTATACGTTAAAAGATAATGAAAGTGACAACTCAATTAAACAATTGAGATTACCACTCGTCTTCACCTTTTTGTAAAAACTTTCAGTTTTAGCGGCTTTGCTTTTTTGGCTAGTTGATGTGAAAATACACTTGACTAGTTGATGTGAAAATACATTGGCAAAATTCATCTTTGTAAATGGTCCACAACAAGGACAATAATTTTAAGATCTCTTCATCTGAACTTCCTATTAATTATATAGATCAAGAACGAAGTAAAACACAAACTTAAAATATTTCAACACACCGTACTCAATGATAACACCACACAAATGATTCTTGATATTATGTAACCAGAAGAAGAAGAACATGATGCAAGAATGAGAATGGCTGTTGTACACCTTCATTATCAACGTTAGAGAGTGAATTTTATCCCACATCATGGTGGTATTGTGAATCATCGTGTGATTAATCGAAATAGGGAAGAAGGTCATACTAGACTGTATCATGATTATTTATCTGATACACATACGTACACAGAAACATAATTCCGTCGAAGATTTCGAATGCGTAGATCATTATTTCTACGAATTGAGGAAGCAGTTGCAATTCATGATTACTATTTTACTCAGCGAACTGATGTTGTAGGAGTTCCTGGACTGTCATCTCTTCAGACAATGACAGCTGCACTGAGGATGCTTGCATATGGAACGACAGCTGATGTTGTTGATGATTACGTACGTATTGGTGATAATACAACAATAGAGAGTCTAAGAAGATTTCTTAAATCAATTATGGAAATATTTGAAGTAGAATACTTGAGACGACCAAATGAACAAGATGTCTCTAAATTATTGGCAGAGAATGAACAACGAGGCTTTCCTGGAATGCTGGGTAGTATCAACTGTATGCACTGGAAATGGAAAAATTATCTAACTACTTGGCAAGGTATGTATACTGGTCATGTTCATGAACCAACTATAATATTAGAAGCCATAGCTTCAAAATGGATTTGGTATTCTTTTTTTGGGCTTCCAGGATCATTAAACGACAACAATGTATAAGACCGGTCTCATCTATTTGAAGATTTGGCTGAAGGTCACGGACCTGAAGTGAAGTATACCATCAATGAGAATGAATATAACATGGGATATTATCTTGCTGATGGCATATATCTTTCTTGGCCAACATTTGTAAAAACTATTCCAAAACCTCAAGGTAACAAAAGAAAGTATTTTGCAGCTACACATGAGTCCATTAGAAAAGATGTTGAAAGAGCATTTGGAGTGCTACAATCTCGATTTGCAATGATCTGTGGTCCATCACGATTTTGGGATGTCGAAACAATGAAATATATTATGACTACTTGTGTAATATTGCACAATATGATCATTGACGATGAAAGAGAATCATCCCTCGAAGAAGAACACTTTGATTCGGATGTCGAAATACCAGTTGTTACTCGAATTCGCAATCATCCGAATAATCTACGAGAATACATACAGATGCATCAACAAATTCGAAACAAACCAGCTTATTTTCAATTGTAAAATGATCTTATAGAACATCTTTGGCAGATCCATGGCGGTGACCTGAATTAAAATTATATTTGTTATGTAATTTCTTTTTATGTGTTTTGTAATTTATCTTTTAAATAATATGTGTTATGCCCAAATGTTGGTATAAACAATATTCAGATTAAGATTGATAAAATAGGTAAAATTGAAGGAGAAACGCCTAAAAACTAGGAAAAGATAAGATTAACTTTCCATAAACAGATGGCACGCCCTAAGAACGCGCTGCATTGGTTAAACAGTTGAGTGGCCCGTGACCGTTTTGCCTTAAAGGCGCGCCTTTGAACATGACGAGGCGCGTCCAATCGTTGAAAAAAGATAGATGAGTGGCTTAATTGGAGTCTGTCCTATAGTGAGCCTTAGGGCGCGCCCTAGGTAAGGAAGGCTCCTTGGGTGGATCATTTGGACATGATTACTTCGACATGTCCATACTGTAGCTTGGGCATAATTAAAGTCAGCCCCAAAGATGAATAGTTTAGGGCACACCTTATGATGTAAAATGGTATGAGAAACCAAAAGCTGGTGATACAGGGCGGCGCCAACATACAGAGATGTTAGGGCGCGCCTTGAATTTCTACTTGGACATAGGTATGGCTTTTATGTGCTGATTAGGTGGATTCTCTAGAAGGCTCAAGGAAGATGGAGATTATTATTACTAACCTACTTGATGCAGGTACTCTATTGAGGAACTCCTTCCTGTAGCATATCTACAAGAAAGGCGGTGTCCGTGGTCAGAGACCTCCAGGGGTATGCCTGGACTGAAGGCCTCCTCCTGTAGTCAATGGATGTCCTCATTGGGGATGTGGGGTGAAATCTGGTGTGTGCTTTGGGAGCTCTGTCTCTGTAGTCAACGGGTGTCCTCGTTGGGAGACTTCGGAGTATCCTGCACTTTGCACCCAAAAGCTTGGGATCACTTGTCCTGCAATCTGGTAGGGGCTCCTTATCGGGGGACAAGGATGCGTCCAACATTTGGGGTGAACCACAGCTATACCTGCGTCCACGGACTAGAGAAACAGCTGGTAGCGGAGGGTTTTCCTTGGCCAGGGAGATGCCTTATCCGTGAAGTCTCGAAGCCGCGGACGAGCCTTGGGCCTTTGTGGTTGGGCCTCATCGGCGGACATTCCTAAAGCTAGTAGAAGACGGTTTCCAGTAGGTTTCCTATTGGGCCTCGGGATAAGAAATCTAAGCCCATTAGGTTTCTTGTTCCCCAAGAACTACGTGGGCTTGATCCCCTATAAATAGGGGTACGTAGGCACATTGTAAGGGGTCAGAAGCGAGAGCGCAAAGGAGCCACCACTAACCCTAAGCAATCTCAGCCCCCAATAATCACCACCACCAAATACTGTTCATCTTTTCCGACTGAATACTGTTCATCGGATCCACCGACTACTGCTCACGTTTCCGATAAAGAACCTCCATCACAGATCTTGTTTCCGGCTACTAACCTCAAGTTTTGTTGTTCCCAAATTACTCCGTCAACAAATTGGCGCTAGAAGGAGGGGCTAACAAGATCTACATCTGGGAGGAAGGATGTCTCAATATCATGATGGAGGTTTTTACGATGGAAGTTCTGAAGAAGATTCCGATCATGGCTATGAATATGAACCCTACGTTCCGCCAATGACTGACCGTCCCACACCGAACTGTTGGAGGACAGCCGCCTGTGCTCATCAGCAACGCTGACTTGTTGGAACAACTGTATCGCATGGGCGATGCTTTGAATGGTTTCGATTCAAGGTTAAGCACCGTGGAACGACGCAAGGGCAGGAGAGGTCTTTGCCACAGCCGAGCGGCTCAGGCGCCTGGAAAAGCACCCATGACAGACAGGGATGTCTCGGCCGGCCATGGCCACACTGAAAGAGGGCGCGTGCCGATAACCCCGCGATGCCTGGACTATTCTAATGACACGTCCCCGATCATTGAGCTAGTGGAAGAAGATGCTGATGGACGGGAAATTCTGCGAACAGATAACCGGGGAGCCACCCATCCACTACCGTTCTGGACGTAGTCTCGAGGAACGCCGGCAGGCAGAATCAATACCGGAGAATCAGCCACGAGGCTTCGCAGCTCTGAAAGATCGCTTGGGGATTCGCTTGGGCGATGACGATTTGAGAATGGTGTTACTTGAATGGCAGAGAGAAGCTGATCACGGAGATGTGACTCCCCATGATACAACGCGTGTGCCCCTGAATTCCCAGGAAAATCGGGAGCGGCACCGCGATCCAACGCGTGTGCCCCTGAATTCCCAGGATAATCGGGAGCAGGCACCGCGATCCAACGCGTGTGCCGCTGAATTCCCAGGATAATCGGGAGGGGCACCGCGATCCAACGCGTGTGCCCCCGAATCCCCAGGAAAATCGGGAGCGGCACCGCGATCATGGACGTGGGTATGGAAACGATCGATGGAGAAGGCCTCAATGGAGGGGAAGAGGTGGAGGCCGAGGCAGATATTTAGACGGATACCGTCGTGACAATTACCGCAGACACCTCGATTCCCGCTGGAATAACCAAGCAGATGGCTATGATTATGTGGAACATGATGACCCCAGGAATATAGAAAACTATGACCGCGGTACGGTTCGAGGCCGCGGCCAAGGTGGAGAAGAGAATCAAGGGGGAAATCAGGGACGAAATCCTGAAATAATTGTAATACCTGAAGACGCCCAGAATACAAACCAGCAGCAAGCCCCTCCTGGGGGGAATCAAGAGGAAATACCTCCATTGCAACCCCAAGGTTCACAGACTCAAATGCAGACCATTCCCGGCGTGGGAACTTTCAATATAGGAGATCTGAAAAGGCTACTTAACCATCTCGAAGGCAGGGTGGCGGCTACAGCTGAAATCCCGTCCCCATTCTCGGCAGCATTAAGGGATGCGCAATTACCGGCCGGGTATCGCAACACTACCAGCGATCTCCGCTTCCACGGAAACTCAGATCCGGTGGAATTCCTGGGTCGTTTTAATATAGAGATGGATGTGTACCAAGTCCCGGACTTGGCTCGATGTCGTCTCTTGGCGGTAACCTTTAGAGAAAGTGCCCAGCAGTGGTTTCAAAAGCTCGGGCCAGGAGTGATCACCTCGTGGGATCAGATGAAGAATTTGTTCTTAACTAAGTTCTAAGCCGCGGTGAGATACGCTCCCTCTGTCACAACTCTTGCCAATGTTAGGCAAAGAGAAAATGAAAGTTTAACATCGTACTTCAAAAGGTTCAACGCCGAGTTTACTAGCGTGAGGGGGGCCTTCAGACGAAGCCCTAAAAAGTTTCCTGATCAGCAAGATTAAGGGTTGGTTCAGATTTTTGGAAGCACTTGCAAGGGAAAGATCCGGCCACTCTCGCAGATGTCTTCACTTTGGCAGAATCCTTTAAAGCTATAGAACAATCTTTGGCAGATGTACAACCAACTTCACAGTCGAGTCAAAGAAACAAGAAGGAAGAGGGATAGGTCACCAAGCCCGAGATACCGAAGGAATAGTCGAAGCCCAGACCGGATAAATACAACAAGCACAAGGAGGGGATGGAGCCCTCCCTCAAACTATGACTACAAGACAAGCCGGTACACACCTTTGGTCGCATCTATCGACCATATCTATGAGGTAAACAGAAATAAAGGGCTATTTAGGAAACCTGAAGCTTTATCATCATGGAAAAGCAAAGACAAGAAAAAATATTGTGAATACCATGAATCATCTGGACATAACACGCACGAGTGCCGACATTTAAAAGACGAAATCGAAGCGCTTATCAAGGAAGGATACATCGGAGAATGGGTAGTCAAGGAAGTAAGGAAGCACAAGGATGACAGGACAAGGGAAGAGGAAAGACGAGCCCCACGCGGGACAAACAATGATACCCCGGAGGAAAATAAATTTATCAGAGATGGCAGTATATGAACAATCTACGGGGGAGATCCCGGAATGGAATGCAGCAACCGAGCCTTGGCAAAATACGCTAGGGAAGCCCGGTTTAGGCCTCTCACAGATATTCATAGGGTGGAAACCCGACCACCCAAAGTATTTAAAGGGGAGTCCATGGATATCACTTTAGAGAAACAGATGCCCGATGGGTACATCACTCACACGATGATGCGTTGGTTATTTCCATCCAAATCGGTACAAAGAATGTCCATAGAGCCTTCGTGGACAATGGAAGCTCCGTAAACATCCTCTATTACAGCACCTTCAAGAAGATGGGACTGCCTGATCAGGATATGTCAGGGGAAGACTCGTGGGTCTATGGTTTTTCAGGTGCAGGAGTTAGAGTCATGGGGTCAATTCGGCTCCCATGCACACTAGAGGAAAGCCCACTATCGGTAACAAAGATGCTCGAATTTAAAGTTCTGAATCAGGAATCATCCCACAACGTGTTATTGGGACGACCTTTTCTACGGGAGATGAGAGTCATCACTTCAATTCATCACCTAACAATCAAATTTCCAACGCCAAATGGAGTGGGAAGTATCAGGGGTTCCCAATATGATTCACGGGAGTGCTACAGGCAAGCAATGAAAGGGTTCAGAAAAGACTCCCACGCCGATGATACTCCTGACGTGGATCGAGAGAAAAGCATTGAGCAACCAACCGAGGAAATCCGAGTCCACTATTATATTGAGCAAGAAGAAGAACATCCCTCTGAGTTGCCCTCGACAATGTTGTACCTGGAAGACACAATCAGAATTGAGATGTTGGAAGAAGAAGAGGAGGCGATGTATACCATAGTCCAAGCAGATTTCCATGGGGAACGTTTAGAAGGAAGATTCGGTGTCTTGCAAAGCCTCGAACAGGGTGACGTCATTCCTCTTGCAGAAGCACCCCCGCCCGCAAAATATACTGAAAAAATTGATAACTCTACTACGCAAGGCACACCTCCTGAAGGGAATGCACCCTCTCTACAAGATCAGGAGAACTATAATCCCCTTGACTTGGATCCCCAGATACCAATGCCGACGGAAAAGATGGGGCCAGCAGAAGATACGATCGAGATCCCCGTTAATGAAAAAGACCCGAGTAAGGTTCTGAGAATAGGGTCCCAATTGACACCAAGGTTAAAGGAAGGTCTGTCAATATTTCTGTTAGAAAACCTTGATGTATTTGCATGGAGCCATTCTGATATGGTGGGGATTGATCCAGAAATAATGTGACATCGATTGAATATCGACCCCAAGCATAAAGGGGTTCGACAAAAACGAAGGGCCGTAAGTGGAGAAAGAGCTATAGCCCTAGCAGAGGAAGTAGAAAGGCTCCTAGACGTCAGACTAATTCGAGAATCTTTTTACCCAGAATGGCTAGCAAATCCGATATTGGTAAAAAAACCAACGGCAAATGAAGAACGTGCGTGGACTTCACCGACCTAAATAAAGCATGCCCAAAAGATAGTTTTCCCCTACCAAGAATTGATCAGTTGGTCGACGCCACGGCGGGGCATGCCCTGCTCAGCTTCATGGACGCATATTCCGGGTATAACCAGATCCTTATGTATGAGCCTGATCAGGAGCACACCTCTTTCATCACTGATAGAGGGCTCTACTGCTATATTGGAATGCCATTCGGTCTGATCAACGCCGGTGCCACTTACCAAAGGTTGGTAAATAAAATGTTCAAGAAGCAGATTGGGAAGACTATGGAAGTGTATGTGGATGACATGCTCGTGAAATCGAAAAGGGCGGAAGACCACGTCGCCGACTTAACTGAAATGTTCCATATCCTAAGAAAATATAGGATGAAACTAAACCCGCAGAAATGCGTGTTCGGCGTAGAATCGGGAAAATTCTTGGGATTCATGGTCAATAACCGGGGGATTGAGGCCAACCCGGCAAAAATAAAAGCTTTGCTAGACATGAAATCCCCCACCAGTGTCAAACAGGTACAGAGTCTAACAGGAAGGATTGCGGCCCTGAATCGATTTATGTCGAAGTCGTCGGATAGGTGCAAAGAATTCTTCAAAGCAATCAAAGGGAGAGGGAAGGATTTTCTGTGGACCCCTAATTATGAAGAAGCTTTTCTGAAAATCAAAGAACAACTGGGAAATCCGCCGATGTTGACCAAGCCAGAAGACGGAGAAACATTAATTCTATATTTGGCGGTGTCAGAATATTCCGTCAGTGCCGTCTTGGTAAAGGAAGAAGCAAGCTACCAGTGGCCTGTATACTATGTAAGCAAAAGGTTGTTGAATGCAGAAAACAGATATACCAACATGGAAAAATTAGTGTACGCTCTTATTCTTGCGGCACGAAAGCTAAGACCGTATTTTCAGGCTCACCGAATAGAAGTTCGCACCGCTTATCCGCTCCGGCAAATTCTACATAAACCCGAATCGTCGGGAAGAATGTTAAAATGGGCCATAGAGCTAGGGCAATTCGATTTGGAATATTGTCCATGCACGGCAATCAAAGGATAAGCGCTGGCCGATTTCATACTTGAGTTTGATGAAGATATTGATGATAAGGCCATAGTACCGGCAGAACCAACCTCGCAAGAAAGTCATCAGGACGAAAAGAAGCAGGAACTCCCCCACCCGTGGTGGACATTACATGTGGACGGGGCCGTAAACAACAGCGGGTCCGGTGCCGGGATAATCCTGATCACTCCGGAGGGGCACCGCTTGATGAGTGCTATTCATCTCAAATTTTATGCTACCAACAATGATGCTGAGTATGAAGCCTTGATTAACGGTCTGAAGTTAGCTCTGGAGGTAGGGGCCGTGAATTTGATAGTTCGAAGTGATTCCGAATTAGTTGTCAATCAAGTCAACGGAGGATTCCAAGCCCGAGGACCGCGGACAGAGCTGTATATGAGATGTGCAAGACGCCTACTGGGAAAATTTTCAAGTGCCAGACTGGAAAGCGTGCCACGAGAAGAGAATAGTAATGTGGACGCTTTGGCCAAGATGGGGTTGCAGATGGACAGCGTCCAACTTGGACAAATCCCCTTGGGAATCCAGGAAGTTCCAAGTATCCCAGAGGTGGAGGTGTGTCAAATGCAAGAAATCCCAAAAGAAAGCTGGATGACCCCCATCCATAACTATATTCAATCAGGGGCTGTACCGGAGGATAAACTACAGGCTCGACGTCTTCGGTACCAAGCTGCAAAGTATGTCGTGTATGACGGGGTACTATACAAGAGAGGATTTAACCAGCCACTGTTACGTTGTGTGGACAGGGAAGAAGGAAATTATATTCTCAGAGAGGTGCATGAAGGGATTTGTGGCAATCACTCGGGGGGTGGTTCCTTAGCATTTAAAGTGCTCAGACAAGGGTACTACTGGCCGACTATGAGGGAAGATGCTTTCAATTTTTTCCGGGCCTGTGATCGCTACCAACGGTTTGCCAACTATTCCAACATCCCGACAACCACCATTACCTCATTAACAAGTCCCTGGCCTTTTGCCATGTGGGGGATTGATCTCATTGGAGAGTTACCCAAAGCAAAGGGGGGTGTGAAATACGCTGTGGTGGCTGTGGACTACTTCACCAAATGGGCAGAGGCCATGCCATTAGCCACGATCACGGAAAAAAAGATAAGGGATTTTGTGTTTAACTCCATAGTATGCAGGTTTGGTATTCCTTACAAGCTCATTTCAGACAATAGGAAACAATTTGATAGTAAGGAGTTAAGGAAGCTCTGTGAAGACCTAAAGATTAAAAAAGACTTCGTTGCGGTTTATCATCCGCAGAGTAATGGTCAGACAGAAGCCATAAACAAAATCATAAAGCATACCTTGAAGGCTAAGTTGGAAGAAAAGAAGGGAGACTGGCCAGAAGAAATGCCCATGATCCTCTGGTCTTACAATACGACTCCTAGAACGACTACAGGGGAAACCCCATTTCTACTAACTTATGGATATGAGGCCATGGTTCCCGTGGAGGTAGGAGCTGGATCCCTCCGGAGAGATGTCTTTGTTGAGGAAGATGCAGAAGTTAACCAGAGGCTTCACTTGGATTTGCTAGATGAAGCCAGAACGAACTCTCAATTAAAGCTTGCTGCATACCAGCAGAGGGTCGCAAGGTATTTCAATAAAAGGGTTAAATCTGTACCATTCAAGGTTGGGGATCTTGTGTTGCGAAAGGTTATGCCTAATACTAAGATAGCTCAACACGGGGTGCTTGGGGCTAATTGGGAAGGACCGTACAAGGTCAAAGCTATACTCTGGAAGGGAACCTATCGCCTAGAAGACCTGGATGGTAAACTTATTCCTCGAGCATGGAATGCAGAACATCTACGAAAGTATTATCAGTAGGGTGTGGCTGTGCCCCCTTGTTTTCTTATTTGATTCTCATGTAATAGGCTAGTAGCAAATAAATTCCTTCTAGCCTAGGGGGGTAGTACATGTGACTGCGAACCCTGGAACTAGCAGAAGGAAGAAATTGTTTTTTTTCAAATAACTTCCCCATAGAGCATAGTAGCCATGGGACCGGTGTAATTTGAACACTAGAGCGCATTATCAATCAAAAGGAAAAGTTACTTCAAATTGTTTTATCTGCCTAACATGAAATTACTCATTTGAAAAACATCCGAGGCGCGTCCTATATTGAGGCGCGCCCTGTCTAGTAATTGTTAATTCATAATCAAGATTAAATACAGTGTACGAGGGTGAAAGGAATAAGTGTTCATGGCCATCAAAATAAGCTAAGCTTCCTAGGTTAAGGCGCGCCCGTGGACTAATACTTGAGTAAAATATCGCAAAGGGATTACAAATAGGTGTTATTTGCAAATTCAAGAAATAAGGCGCACCCTATAGTCACAAAATCCATGGGAACGTAAAAAGGCCAAGTGAAAAATTGAAGTGCCTTAACAAAGTTTTTATAAAAAAGATATTAAGCCATGCAGAAAGTCACGATGCAAAAAGGAAAAGTAGCAACAAAACAAGTCATACAACTTTGCACAGCATCAAAAGAGGGCTGGCTCCTCATAAGTATCTGAAATTTAAAGACTATGAATGATTAAGGCGCGCCTTGGGACTGGTCTGTTGGAGGAATAGATTGGAGGGGGACAGTTGGATCAACTTCAGGCGCGTCCTTGGAGAATTACTCTTGAGGCGCGCCCTCTCTCTCTTCTTCTTCTTCTTCTAATCCAAGCTCTATCCTCCTTGCCTTGATTTCAGCAGCATGTTCTTTTTTGAATTCCACCATCTCAGCAACAGTCTCCTCCCCAAATTTCTCAAAGGAATAGTCAGGATCATTGGCCACAAAGCCCACCCTGTAAAAATGAAAACCATTGGCAAATGCTTCATCAGTCATTTCCCTCTTCTCATCAGGCCAGCCTGTTTTCTGTTGCTCTTCGAGGTACTTTATCCTCAAGTTGGCACCAACAAGCTCAGTATGGAGAGAGGTAGCCTTTTTGTTGGCAATCTCTAATTGAGAAGTGAGATTGGCCACCTCATCCTTGAGGAAAGAGATCTCAGAATCCTTAGCTTTGATGTCTTTGGAATGCAAGAAGTCTTTGTCTGTGAGGGTATTCTTCAGAATGTTGTTATCACCCTGCAGCCTCTCTAAGCGCGCCTTCTCCTCAAGTAATTTGTCCACCACTTGGGTGGAGTGGATGAACAGTTGGCAAGAAGCTTTTATAGAAGCACGGGCAGCATCTCCCAAATCCATAGCCTGCCACTGTTCCACTTCTTCATCTGAAACATGAAGGGCACCCATGGGGCCAAGAGCGCTGAAAGCAGTAGAAGAACCAGAAGGCGCGCCCTCTGTTCTGTGTTTCTTGGGCGCGCCCTATTTTTCTGTAAGGTCAATTACGGGCCATTTTTGAACAGGTGTTGTTTGAGGAATGGGAGCTGAAGTGGGGATGGATGTCTGTGCTGCAGGAACATCTTTCTTCGACTTCGGCCTAGGCTTATCACCAGGGCGCGTCCCAAAGGATTTAGGGATTCTTGGAGGGGCCATTTCTGCACAAAACATGGGACATATTAGTTAAGCATGGCAGTTAAATATAATAATAATAATATTGACAAACATGTATAAAATGTTATGCCTAAGATGCAAAGGGCGCGCCTTGGAAGGTGGAGCTTAAATAAACAAAAATTTACATCTAGTGTGATTATTAAAGATGACAGAAGAAAAGGACGCGCCCATAAGATAAGGGCGCGCCTTTATATCCTGCGGGTAGTTAACCTGAAGGATCCGGGCCTTGTAAAGAACCGTCCTCTGTTTCTTCTTCTTCTTCTTCTTCAGCTTCTTCGCTACCTAAGTCGATAACACGGGAAACAGAAGCACCTTTCCTAAATTTTACGTATTTGCACTTCACTCCTACTTGGTCAGAAAGAATCCCTACTCGCATCAAGTTGGATCGAGTAACTAAGGATTTTAAGTTCCACCTGTCAGAAGCCACTCTAAGGAGGGCTTCAGCTCATTTTTTGGGCTCGCCTTTAAGGAGTTTTGAAGATGGTCTGTCTGGAAAAGTTTAAGAATGAGAAAAGAAAGAAAAAATGTAAAAATAACATAAGGGAAAAGATACAAAGGCGCGTCCTTACTTGGTGACTTGTTGAATCTTATTCTTATCCTGGGAACGTCATACAGGTAAAAAAAGTTCTCTTTCCAACCTTTCTCGTGGCTAAGCTTGCCAGAGGAGAAACCCTTCTTGTTATGCTGCTTATCCACCACCAAATAATAGTACCCGTGGTCAGACTTTCTTAGATTGAAAAAATAAGCAACTTCGGCCATGGACGGTTGGGAAAAACCCAAGTCCGTATAGAGGATGAAGAAGGCCAGGACGAACTTGTAGCTGTTGGGAGAAAGTTGGAGTGGAGCTACGTCGTAGAATTCTATCACTTTCCTAAGGAAGGGATGTAATGGCACGCCTATACCTAAAGACACCATCTTGGGGCTGGTCACCATTCTGGGAATTTTAAAGTTTCTTCTATAATTGAAGATATGGGGCCGCATCATGCTCAAAGGGCGCGCCCATATGCCTTCCATATCATAAAACTCCATGAGCCATCCTAATTGTTCGTCTGAACAAGCCGAAGACAGGCCCACGCAGAAAAGCTTCCCATGTTCCTTCCTGAAACGTTTCTTCACAGCTTCATTACACGATTCGAATTCGTCCCAATCAAAATCCAATTCGCTGTCAGAAACTTCCCAATGTTGGAAGGGAATTGGAGAAGGCTCATGAGAGGTGGAAAATTGAAAGGAATCTTCATCAAAGAAGTTTTCTTCATCACGGAGTGGTGATACATTTGCTTCAGGCGCGCCCTCGTGAGTAGGAGAGGTAGGCGCGCCCTTTGGTCGCTGAGGAGATAGACTTCGGGAAATAGCCTTGTAAAAAACCTTGGAAGGCCCAGCGTCTACATTAACCCCCCTTTCAACACCCCTATACCTGTCGGCATTTAAGCTCTCAAACCAATCATCATCGTCTAGCTCTGTACTAGTTGGGGTTGGAGACCTCTTTTTTTGGACTAATTTTTATTTTCCGTGTCTACGAGATAAGGGAATGTTGTCCGTGGACGAGCTATCTGAAAAATCTGCCATTAAGGAACCCTTTTTGGAGTCTTGAAGAAGGCGCGCCACCCGGTTCAGGAATTCGGGAGTATGGTGAGCGTTTGGAAGTTGGGGGTCCAAGTAAGCGTTTGGAGGAGAATAGATTCCCAAGTTGGTAAGGAAATCCTTGAAAGGGTGAAAAGGAGAAGACGTGCCCTCGTCTTCCAGCTGCCAAGAAAACCAAAAATGTTGAGGGCGCGCCCAATATGAAAGAACGAGATATAAAAATATGAAGGAAACAGAAAAGGTAGGGATAGACTTAAAGGAAGGGTGAGGTGAGTCATACACTATGAAGGCGCGCCCTATTCTGTCCTAAAATCTATAAAAGACTGGAAGATTGGATGACATTGGCGTGGCTTAAAGTAAAAGGAACGCGCCTCGTATCGATAAAGAGGCGCGCCTTATCATGGGACGTATATTTTAATTTTAAAACGGTTGGGATTCCTAGAAACATAAAATTAAAAGCTAGACCCCAAGATTTCAGATCTAGAGCAACAAAATTTGAAAGTATAAGATATACATACACAGATACATACATCGTTTTGTGTTTATCATCAAGAACAATTAAGGAAGTTGAAGAGACAATGTAGCATGTAGTATTATTTGTGTGATGAAATCCCGAGAAGAAAGAAGATTTACATACCTTTTCAAATGGAGAGGACGTTGACTGGAAGAAATCGAGAATATGGTGACGGAGAAGGCCGATTCTGAGCAAGAGTTCGTCGCCGGAGTTGAAGTCTTTGGTGAAGAAAGAGAAAATGAAAAGGAAGGGGAAAGTGAAAGTAAAAATGAAAATGACTAACGGTGACTTGTATTTATAGGTGAAATTGACAGCTGTTAAAATAAATCACACCAATCACGTCAGGCACGATTTCCGAATAAACAGGGGAACCGTTTTAAAAATAATTCAAATTGAAGGACGCGCCCTCTTGAAGACGTGCCTCGTATAAATTAACTCAGTAATCCTGAATGCAAAATCCGAAACTTTAGGAATGCACACCCTTTTTAAGGCGCGCCTCATAAGTGTGATATTTGGGATGCGCGAAAATGGGAACTCTGAACAGATCAAGCCCTGTTGAGGGCGCGCCCTAGTAAGTAGTACTAGGGAATTGTTTATACAGATTTTGTTAAAGATAAAGAGAAATTCCAATCCCATTCTCAAATGACATATGGAATTCGGGGGGTAGTTGTTATGCCCAAATGTTGGTATAAACAATATTCAGATTAAGATTGATAAAATAGGTAAAATTGAAGGAGAAACGCCTAAAAACTAGGAAAAGATAAGATTAACTTTCCATAAATAGATGGCACGCCCTAAGAACGCGCTGCATTGGTTAAACAGTTGAGTGGCCCGTGACCGTTTTGCCTTAAAGGCGCGCCTTTGAACATGACGAGGCGCGTCCAATCGTTGAAAAAAGATAGATGAGTGGCTTAATTGGAGTCTGTCCTATAGTGAGCCTTAGGGCGCGCCCTAGGTAAGGAAGGCTCCTTGGGTGGATCATTTGGACATGATTACTTCGACATGTCCATACTATGGCTTGGGCAGAATTAAAGTCAGCCCCAAAGATGAATAGTTTAGGGCGCGCCTTATGATGTAAAATGGTATGAGAAACCAAAAGTTGGTGATACAGGGCGGCGCCAACATTACAGAGATGTTAGGGCACGCCTTGAATTTCTACTTGGACATAGGTATGGCTTTTATGTGCTGATTAGGTGGATTCTCTAGAAGGCTCAAGGAAGATGGAGATTATTATTACTAACCTACTTGATGCAGGTACTCTATTGAGGAACTCCTTCCTGTAGCATATCTACAGGAAAGGCAGTGTCCGTGGTCAGAGACCTCCAGGGGTATGCCTGGACTGAAGGCCTCCTCCTGTAGTCAATGGGTGTCCTCATTGGGGATGTGGGGTGAAATCTGATGTGTGCTTTGGGAGCTCTATCTCTGTAGTCAACGGGTGTCCTCGTTGGGAGACTTCGGAGTATCCTGCACTTTGCACCCAAAAGCTTGGGATCACTTGTCCTGCACTCTGGTAGAGGCTCCTTATCGGGGGACAAGGATGCGTCCAATATTTGGGGTGAACCACGGCTATACCTGCGTTCACGGACTAGAGAAACAGCTGGTAGCGGAGAGTTATCCTTGGCCAGGGAGATGCCTTATCCGTGAAGTCTCGAAGCCGCGGACGAGCCTTGGGCCTTTGTGGTTGGGCCTCATCGGCGGACATTCCTAAAGCTAGTAGAAGACGGTTTCTAGTAGGTTTCCTATTGGGCCTTGGGATAAGAAATCTAAGCCCATTAGGTTTCTTGTTCCCCAAGAACTATGTGGGCTTGATCCCCTATAAATAGGGGTACGTAGGCACATTGTAAGGGGTCAGAAGCGAGAGCGCAAAGGAGCCACCACTAACCCTAAGCAATCTCAGCCCCCAATAATCACCACCACCAAATACTGTTCATCTTTTCCGACGAATACTGTTCATCGGATCCACCGACTACTGCTCACGTTTCCGATAAAGAACCGCCATCACAGATCTTGTTTCCGGCTACTAACCTCAAGTTTTGTTGTTCCCAAATTCCTCCGTCAACAATATGCTTCAAGATAGACAAAATAGTAAGCATCATTATATTAAATGAAGTATACTAAATTCGATTACATAACAAACACAAACCATATTAATCAAGTACATTTTCCAAAACAAGCGCAAAATAAATTACAAAACATTTTTCAAGATTTTAGCTTTCAAGGTATCATAATATTTTCTTTGACCAAGTGGCATTTTACTAGTATCCATTGCCATGATGTGCCTTTCACGATCCTTCCTTTGTCTTTCGCGCTCCACCTTTTCTAAGTGAAGCTGCAATTTCTCTTTTTGTAATTGCATCATCTTCATATGCCTTTTCTGCTCCTCCTTTTGCATTTTCATCATTGCTTTCTGAAGCCGCAAACTCATTTTTATAGATTCAGTTCTCGAAGAAGCAACAACTAATGCATCTTTCTGCATCGATTTAAAAATTTCTAAGCTTTCTCCATCTAATGCATCATATGCAGTTTTTTTTAATTTTTTTCGCAGCTTTTCTTCCTATTGGACGCTCCATTCCTTCTACAGATTCCATATAGGCAGATTCTGGACTATCAACTGATGGAGAAGACGGCTGGTTCTCCTTCATGTTTAGCTTGTTTTTTTTACCAAGGTAGCCGCATATTTTGGTGAATGGCGCAACTCATTCCAATGCTGCATGAAAGGAAATTTCTCTTTTTGTATATCCTCGTACATCATCTTTATCTCTGCAATCTGCCAAAGATGAAGTAAATCAAGGTACTGTAAATAGGGATACGTATAGAACAACATCTCTGTAACTAACAGTTCCAGTTCTACAGTAAGGAAAATAGTCACTTCTCAGTAGAGTACAGATGCAGGGTTGCATGCAGGTCAGTTCTCAGTAGATGCATTCAACAGAACTTAATAAACTTAGATCTTTCCAACACACTTGCAGCATGTCTGGGAAATTACCTATTTAATGTTAAAACTAAGTCAAAAAACACAGCTCCTCTGATCTATCAAGATCCTGCCAAATTAGCAAAAAAAAAGATCCTGCCACTGCCATATTTTTTCCCTATCACATATACATGCCTCTTTCACAGGTTATAGAGCTTTAAGTAGAAAAATAGAATTTCTACAATCAAAATAATACTTGATTGATTAAGAGTTTGAGTATCGAGTCTTATAAAAACATTTCTACAAGGGCAAAGATAATATATATCCGCCAGTAAATACATCAAATTATTATTGTATCTCATCTCTCCTATAAGTCTATAACATGTACAAATTTGCTAGATTCCTTTCCCATAAATTACAACATCACAAGGTTGCAAACTTCAACTATTCATAAACAATAAAGTACACATTCGTCAGCATAGAAATTAACTTTCTCTGTTTTTATTTCTTCGACCAAAAAATTGATATATTCATGCATATTAATATTAATATTACTCGATTGACATTAATATTAATAACTGTTGTGCTACCTCCTAATTTAGTTTCCTATAAAGAAAAATACCTTGGTAAATTCAATTGTAGCCAGTGTTGTAAAAATCGGGAATCGGGGAAGATCGGTCGAGCTACCGATTTGGGATTAATTGAAAATCGGGGATTAATCGGAGTAAAAATCGAATGTATTATAATATTAATTTATATTTAATATATTATTATGATTATATTAGTTATTTATTAACAAATATATATTTATTATATCATAATTTCTATAATTATTCATTTTAAAATTAATAAAGTATTTTAATTTTAATAAAAAATTATATATACTATAATAAAGAAAAATTAATAAAAATAAATCGGATTTCAAAGATCGAATCGGTCGGATACTTTGTAGGGGATTAATCGAGGATTATTTTAAAAATCGGGAATTTTTAGAACACTGATTGTAGGAGGTTTCAACAAATCATAGCACATACAAAGTCACAACCAAATCCCTAATTTGATACAAATTAAACAAAAAGAAGAGATTGAAAATACATACCTGTGCTTGCAAATTATGTGGCGGGAGAAGAAATAAAGCAGCGGGAGATGATGTGGATAATTGGCTACAGATGTGGAGTCCTTCAATAAATATAGCCAAACATATCAGGGTGGCTATAATTTATGCTAAGGGGTTTAGGCGGTTGGAGAAGAAAAAATTGGAGACATTGGCTCTAAGTGATACTGTAGAGTGACACTGGAACTTATTAGCTAAGGGGAAGAAGGGTTGGAGTCTTGGAGATGCTCTAACAACCAATTATCATCCAGATTCATCTCTTTGATCCAGTCAAGAATGCACCACAAAGACATCCCATTAAATATTTTTTACATTTCAAGTGCCAATTCTTCCTTTTCTAAAAATCCGGCGGGATATGAATTGGAAAAGTCAAAGAGTTTGATGCTCCTACCCAAACCACATAATCCGCATAAACCGAATCAATATTTAACCTACCCAAACCGAATTTAAAATATGATTTGCGGTTATGGTTCAACTACTTTAAATATCTGCGGGTTATGGGTTGGTTTTGGTTTGACCTTAACCTAACCCGCTTCCGATCCGAACCGCATCAATACACACACAGTTTTATATTTATGATTATATCACGTAAAACAATTATATCCTATAATCAATAACTAAATTAGTGTTAAATCTCATCAAATAATTATGAAATTATCATGCTTTTCAATAGATTGTCTATTGCTTTTCTTTAAAAATAATGTTGAATACTTGAAATTTCTTTTACATTGAACATTTATTATTACAATTAATTGATCAACATGTTATTAGATATTAGTCATTTGCAAGTAATACGAGTGATATACTTTATATGAAAGAATACATAAATATATTTTTAATTATGTAAGTTGTAAGAAGTAAAGTTTAAATAGAAAAAATGTTGCTTAGCAAAAAAAAGAAAAAAAATATTACTTTATTTCTCGAGTTCACTAATAAGAAATGTCTTAATTCGCCAAAACTCGCTAAATCGAATCGAACAAAACCGAACCGAGTGGTTTGTATTATTAGGTTACGAGTTTCGGGTTGGTTTAAATTTTTTTAAAACCGCAATTGTTCTGATTTAACGCAAAAATCGAACCAAACCGGACCGCGATCACCCTGCTCCTAAATACGTACTCACTTAATTTATGATTGCGCAGAGTTTTTAATGTAAATCTACGGAGTATCATTGTAATTGCAAAATTTATTTAGTAAATTATAACTATATCATTACAAATATATTATATACTCGGGTAAACTACCTAAGTACGTACTTAGGGGCATTTTTCTCAAAATCAAATATGTTCAAGTTTGATCAAGAATTATACTTTGCTAGTTTATAATTTCGGAAATTTAAAAATTAAATATAATAGTAGATTAAATATACTTTCCAATAATATTTTCATTCATAATTTTTTATGCCTAATAGAATTTATAAATTTTTAGTCAAAATAAGTTTTGATCGACTTTAAAATTTCATAAGAATCCAGTTGTTGAGAAACAAGGGACTTCATTTTTCGGCCCAAATATGTAAAATTTAGGTGGGGTTCAGTGAATTGGGCCGGAGACAACATGTGTAAAGAAGCCCATTAGCCACTAGCCCATTAACATCTAAAATTTTCATTACATTTGCACATAAAAATTTGTATTTGTCCCAAAGCGCCCACATTTCAGCAATTCTTGATGAAGCTTCTCTCCTCTTTCGCCACATTTGCAACGTAAGTTTTATCGACTCCGTGTTTACTTTAATATACTCTGTGTTTACTTACAACTTTTTTTAATTATTATTTATCTAAACAGCGTCTACATGTGCTATCACCATTCTTCTAATTCATTGGTGTAAATATTTGTTATTAGTGTTGAATTGGTATACCCGATCGAAATTAAGTCACAAATCGATATGTTTTGTATTAATTTGTTATTGAAAAGTTGACACAAATTTACAAGTTAACGGCTAATTTGAGTTAGTTCTATAATAGCGAGTGATTAATTTTGTATACATGGGTGTAACGAGTGATGTGTGATAATTAACATGAAGAAAAAGTGGGTAAAATGAAGAGAAAGTTAGTAAGTTACTGGACTTCACTAAATTTGCGATGAAAAATATGTTATTTTAGTATTTGTTAATAATTGGAAGCTGATGCATAAAATTATTACTTTTTTGTGCAAAGGTAATTTTGAAAGAGAGTGGTTGTAATTCTTGATTGGAATTTGCATTTGATGTCGGGGTATTGTTGATTATGCATTGTTGGAGTATTGTGCAATACGCATGTTTAGTTACAGTATTTTGTAGTATTGTGTAGTAATATTGTACTTGATAAGATTCCAACACTTAAGAATTTTCCTCACTAAATCAGATTCGCCTTCTAATTATGTAATAAGCTAGCTTGGAATATCTATGCTATCATATATTCCTGGCATATTTTTATAGAAGAGAAGGACGAAGATATGACGGCATGTGGTTGTATAAAAAGGGTCGATATATTTTACATTAGACTGCCTTCGTTTCGTCCCGATAGATGGTTAACGTTCGGATTTGGTACAAAAATTATGACAAGTAAAGAAAATGAAAAGATAATATATATTGGGAAATATTAAGCAAAACAGTTTGAAAATATCAAACTACACTCACCTTTTTTTCCCTCGGGGCTTTGATTATGAATGCTAGGGCAAATTTATCTTTTCAATCTTCTTTTGCTCTGGAAATAATAAAAAAGTAGTTCTTTATCTCAAAAAAAATAGTTGATAAAATACGTTATTTAGTAAATATTAACAATTGGAACTTGATTGATAAAAATATCACTTTTTTGTACAAAGGTAACAAAAATGATAATTTTGAAAGGGAGTGGTTGTAATTCTTGAATGTAATATGTATTTTGATATTGGGGTATTGTTAATTACGCATTTGTTGTTGGAGTATTGTGTAATACGCATGTTTGGTTAGAGTATGGTTGTAATTCTCGAATGGAATATGCATTTGTTGTTGGAGTATTGAGCAATACACATGTTTGGTTATAGTATTGTTTAGTAATATTATACTACCTCATATGCATTTGGATTTGGGGTATCTTATAGAAACCAAATTAGTAATGTCTATCATTCAAAGACCCCCATTGTCAAATGCGTACTACCTTTCCAGTTCAACCTCACGGATGTACACATGTACGACATTTATATGCTATCCAACACTTCAGAATTTCCTCACTAAATCAGATTCGCCTTCTAATTATGTAATCAACTAGCTTGAAATATTCATAGTATATTCTCATATAAGAGGAGCACCGAGATATCGTGGCGTGTGTTTTTATAAAAGGGGTCGAAAAAGAAAAGGAGATGGGCATAGTGATATAAAATACGCATTTGACATTAGGGTAATCGAATGGGTAGAATTTTCCGAAGTGCTTGAAAATGGGTATTTTGGTTAATGTTCATTGAAAACTCGATATTTATATCATTATTTCACAATCGGACGAGACATCATAAAAAGTAAAATGTTAATAAATGGATGAGGCATCATTAGTAAATTATGACGCGTTTTCTTATTGCAGATGGGAATGGATGAGTCTAGTAAGAGAAAGGTCGGTCGTACTCATATTGAGGAAGATAGGATCATTGTGCTGCCTCGGAATGTACAAGAAACTATCCTTTGTTTTATGCCTATACGAGATGCAGTGAGAACCAGTATCTTGGCGAGGAATTGGAGGAATTGTTGGACTACTATTCCAAATCTTGTTTTTGATGAAGACATCTTAAGTGAAAAGTCATGTTATATTGGCAGATCGCGTGGTCTAGAACTAGCAGCTCTTAATTTTGTTAGTGTGATAAGTAATGTTCTCCTACTCCACAATGGCCCCATTCTCAGATTTTCTCTCTGTTTTCCTGGTTTTTGCGATGCCAAGATAATCCTTGATTGTTTTGGTCAGTGGATTCCGTTATTCTCAACTAAGGGTATCAAGCAACTTTATCTAGAGGGCCTAAAAAATGTTTGGTTACCCTATACACCTACATTTGGAGGATTGACTTTTCTGAAGGAAATCGTTTTAACAGATGTCTCTACTTCAGAACAAAACGTCTTCAATTGCCCTGTGCTTGAGAAGTTGATCTTGTTCTGTTGTGAAGGACTCTTACCTATCAACTTCCGTGCTCCTAATCTCAAATACTTACGTCAGATGTATACCAAAATGCCTTCAGAATATTCCTTAGCTGGGTTAGAAAACATTATAGAATTTTCTTGCATGGTGGCCTGTGATAGGGAAATGCCGTCAGAAACATCCAATGTGGTTAAGGTTTTCGGTTGTTTAAATAAAATTTCGGTTGTTTGCGGAAGAACAAAAGCATTTTTATAAGTTTTAAATTGGATAACATAGAAGACAAAGTTCTATGTGCTGTAGACTGTAGTTCATTTCTGAGCTCATTTCTGGGCGACGTACGTTTGATTGGTGAAACTAGTGATTATATTTATTACCTGTTTCAGTTAAATTTCTCTGGTTTTATTATTGATGAACGACCACTCCTTCTAGCGCCAAATGTTATAGGGAGAATTTCGTATAACAATGTTGTGGAGGTTAATGGGCGGAACAAAGATCAAGGACGGTGTTTGAGGGCGGAGGAAGGTTGTTTGGTGGTGGCTGAGCTTGTATGTGGACTCCTTAAAAAAGAATAGGGTTTGTTATTCTCTGTCAAGTGTCGACTCATGTCTCATACAAGTGCCTACGTACCCTATTTATAGGGATCAAGCCTCACGTAGTTCTTGGGGAACAAGTCACGTAGGCTAGGGTTAGGACTCTTCAGCCCGTGCAGCCCAAGCCCACGATAAAGTCAGGCCTTCAGCCAATTAGGCACGTAAATCTCGACCGGCTCCACATGCTTCCTATAATTTCGCGGCATCTCCGCATTTCTTCCCGTAATTGTAGGAATAACCCGTGTCGACCCCGAAATCTACGAGCAACTCAGTCATCTATGAGTCACTTTCCATGTTGCACACAAAGTCTTTCGATGCGGCCCGGCCTGGTCACCTCGGCCCGCACCGCCTTTAAATAATAAATATAATGTTACCTCTGTTTCTATAAGATGTGGGCTCATGAGCTCAGCCCGCGTGTGGGCAGCTAAGCCCACCTCGCATGAAGGCACCTGAGCCCACCTCGCGTGGGCACAACCGAGCTCAGCTCGCATATGAGAGCCCAAATGACAAATGTGAGCTCACCTTACATGTGTGAGCCCAGCTCGCATGTCCTCACTTGAGCCCAACTCGCATGTTTGAGCCCAGCTCTCATGTCATGAGCCCAGCTCGCATGTGAACCCAGCTTGCATGTTACGAGCCCAGCCCGCATGTGCTGGCCCAAGTCATATAAATCCATGGTTCTAGCCCACACACGAGAGTCCAGCTATTTAGTGCACCCACAGGGACCTGTTTAGGGCCCATGGCCGAAAGCGGGCATAACAGAAACAAATACCTTTTGAGTTATATTACTGACGTTTAGGTTGATGTTTCTTTCAGTGTATCTTTCAATGTGCAAAACAGTTAAGTTGGATCTGTGGTTAGCTGCGGTCATCCTACCCTCCGAAGAACCTGCTCTAAGCAAGATAAGTGTATGCCCTTTTTTCGTTTCTGTTTCAAATTGCCCCCCAGGGACTAGAACAATACTAAAACCTGTAGGGGGAAGAACAATTGTATCTTTATAAGCTTTTATTTGGATCACATAGAAGACAAAGTTCTATGTGCTGTAGACTGTAGTTCATTTCTGAGCTCATTTCTGGGTGACGTACGGTTGATTGGTGAAACTAGTGATCATATTTATTACCTGTTTCAGTTAAATTGCTCTGGTTTTATTATTGATTATGGAAATTGCATCATGTTGTACGTGCTTAAATTTGGTGTACATGCATTAGCTGTTTGAACCTCATTATTAAGAGTTTAATCAAGTGCAATTCTATTTTGGATTAGATCTATTTATAGCATTACAATGAAAAAGTTTATGGTAAATATTAATAAGAATATTCTAGGTTTTAGATGGACATTTTCATTTTATTTGTTTTAACACAAGAAATTTTATTAGTTAGTAATATAACGCAAAAGATTCTCTTTGTACTATGTAAGAATATGTAGAAATTAAACAGAGTTTACAACATGCTATTGACATTAACAAGTTCTTAATTCTTTACTTCAATTTGGATGAAGATTCCAAAGATTCTGGTTAACTATAATAATATAAAAAAATGGTTGGTTAAAATTTGTTGAATCCGTAAGACATTGTGTTTTGGTTGGCTATTTTTTGAAATAGTATATTTAATCCTAAACAATAGGTTTTCAATAAAAATATATTTTGTAAAATTTTAAATAAGTTGTTATACGTTAAAAGATAATGAAAGTGACAACTCAATTAAACATTGAGATTACCACTCGTCTTCACCTTTTGTAAAAACTTTCAGTTTTAGCGGCTTTGCTTTTTTGGCTAGTTGATGTGAAAATACACTTGACTAGTTGATGTGAAAATACATTGGCAAAATTCATCTTTGTAAATGGTCCACAACAAGGACAATAATTTAAGATCTCTTCATCTGAACTTCCTATTAATTATATAGATCAAGAACGAAGTAAAACACAAACTTAAAATATTTCAACACACCGTACTCAATGATAACACCACACAAATGATTCTTGATATTATGTAACCAGAAGAAGAAGAACATGATGCAAGAATGAGAATGGCTGTTGTACACCTTCATTATCAACGTTAGAGAGTGAATTTATCCCACATCATGGTGGTATTGTGAATCATCGTGTGATTAATCGAAATAGGGAAGAAGGTCATACTAGACTGTATCATGATTATTTATCTGATACACATACGTACACAGAAACATAATTCCGTCGAAGATTTCGAATGCGTAGATCATTATTTCTACGAATTGAGGAAGCAGTTGCAATTCATGATTACTATTTTACTCAGCGAACTGATGTTGTAGGAGTTCCTGGACTGTCATCTCTTCAGACAATGACAGCTGCACTGAGGATGCTTGCATATGGAACGACAGCTGATGTTGTTGATGATTACGTACGTATTGGTGATAATACAACAATAGAGAGTCTAAGAAGATTTCTTAAATCAATTATGGAAATATTGAAGTAGAATACTTGAGACGACCAAATGAACAAGATGTCTCTAAATTATTGGCAGAGAATGAACAACGAGGCTTTCCTGGAATGCTGGGTAGTATCAACTGTATGCACTGGAAATGGAAAAATTATCTAACTACTTGGCAAGGTATGTATACTGGTCATGTTCATGAACCAACTATAATATTAGAAGCCATAGCTTCAAAATGGATTTGGTATTCTTTTTTTGGGCTTCCAGGATCATTAAACGACAACAATGTATAAGACCGGTCTCATCTATTTGAAGATTTGGCTGAAGGTCACGGACCTGAAGTGAAGTATACCATCAATGAGAATGAATATAACATGGGATAATTATCTTGCTGATGGCATATATCTTTCTTGGCCAACATTTGTAAAAACTATTCCAAAACCTCAAGGTAACAAAAGAAAGTATTTTGCAGCTACACATGAGTCCATTAGAAAAGATGTTGAAAGAGCATTTGGAGTGCTACAATCTCGATTTGCAATGATCTGTGGTCCATCACGATTTTGGGATGTCGAAACAATGAAATATATTATGACTACTTGTGTAATATTGCACAATATGATCATTGACGATGAAAGAGAATCATCCCTCGAAGAAGAACACTTTGATTCGGATGTCGAAATACCAGTTGTTACTCGAATTCGCAATCATCCGAATAATCTACGAGAATACATACAGATGCATCAACAAATTCGAAACAAACCAGCTTATTTTCAATTGTAAAATGATCTTATAGAACATCTTTGGCAGATCCATGGCGGTGACCTGAATTAAAATTATATTTGTTATGTAATTTCTTTTTATGTGTTTTGTAATTTATCTTTTAAATAATATGTGTTATGCCCAAATGTTGGTATAAACAATATTCAGATTAAGATTGATAAAATAGGTAAAATTGAAGGAGAAACGCCTAAAAACTAGGAAAAGATAAGATTAACTTTCCATAAACAGATGGCACGCCCTAAGAACGCGCTGCATTGGTTAAACAGTTGAGTGGCCCGTGACCGTTTGCCTTAAAGGCGCGCCTTTGAACATGACGAGGCGCGTCCAATCGTTGAAAAAAGATAGATGAGTGGCTTAATTGGAGTCTGTCCTATAGTGAGCCTTAGGGCGCGCCCTAGGTAAGGAAGGCTCCTTGGGTGGATCATTTGGACATGATTACTTCGACATGTCCATACTGTAGCTTGGGCATAATTAAAGTCAGCCCCAAAGATGAATAGTTTAGGGCACACCTTATGATGTAAAATGGTATGAGAAACCAAAAGCTGGTGATACAGGGCGGCGCCACATACAGAGATGTTAGGGCGCGCCTTGAATTTCTACTTGGACATAGGTATGGCTTTATGTGCTGATTAGGTGGATTCTCTAGAAGGCTCAAGGAAGATGGAGATTATTATTACTAACCTACTTGATGCAGGTACTCTATTGAGGAACTCCTTCCTGTAGCATATCTACAAGAAAGGCGGTGTCCGTGGTCAGAGACCTCCAGGGGTATGCCTGGACTGAAGGCCTCCTCCTGTAGTCAATGGATGTCCTCATTGGGGATGTTGGGGTGAAATCTGGTGTGTGCTTTGGGAGCTCTGTCTCTGTAGTCAACGGGTGTCCTCGTTGGGAGACTTCGGAGTATCCTGCACTTTGCACCCAAAAGCTTGGGATCACTTGTCCTGCAATCTGGTAGGGGCTCCTTATCGGGGGACAAGGATGCGTCCAACATTTGGGGTGAACCACAGCTATACCTGCGTCCACGGACTAGAGAAACAGCTGGTAGCGGAGGGTTTTCCTTGGCCAGGGAGATGCCTTATCCGTGAAGTCTCGAAGCCGCGGACGAGCCTTGGGCCTTTGTGGTTGGGCCTCATCGGCGGACATTCCTAAAGCTAGTAGAAGACGGTTTCCAGTAGGTTTCCTATTGGGCCTCGGGATAAGAATCTAAGCCCATTAGGTTTCTTGTTCCCCAAGAACTACGTGGGCTTGATCCCCTATAAATAGGGGTACGTAGGCACATTGTAAGGGGTCAGAAGCGAGAGCGCAAAGGAGCCACCACTAACCCTAAGCAATCTCAGCCCCCAATAATCACCACCACCAAATACTGTTCATCTTTTCCGACGAATACTGTTCATCGGATCCACCGACTACTGCTCACGTTTCCGATAAAGAACCTCCATCACAGATCTTGTTTCCGGCTACTAACCTCAAGTTTTGTTGTTCCAAATTACTCCGTCAACAAATTGGCGCTAGAAGGAGGGGCTAACAAGATCTACATCTGGGAGGAAGGATGTCTCAATATCATGATGGAGGTTTTTACGATGGAAGTTCTGAAGAAGATTCCGATCATGGCTATGAATATGACCCTACGTTCCGCCAATGACTGACCGTCCCACACCGAATGTTGGAGGACAGCCGCCTGTGCTCATCAGCAACGCTGACATTGTTGGAACAACTGTATCACATGGGCGATGCTTTGAATGGTTTCGATTCAAGGTTAAGCACCGTGGAACGACGCAAGGGCAGGAGAGGTCTTTGCCACAAAGCCGAGCGGCTCAGGCGCCTGGAAAAGCACCCATGACAGACAGGGATGTCTCGGCCGGCCATGGGCCACACTGAAAGAGGGCGCGTGCCGATAACCCCGCGATGCCTGGACTATTCTAATGACACGTCCCCGATCATTGAGCTAGTGGAGAAGATGCTGATGGACGGGAAATTCTGCGAACAGATAACCGGGGAGCCACCCATCCATACCGTTCTGGACGTAGTCTCGAGGAACGCCGGCAGGCAGAATCAATACCGGAGAATCAGCCACGAGGCTTCGCAGCTCTGAAAGATCGCTTGGGGATTCGCATTGGGCGATGACGATTTGAGAATGGTGTTACTTGAATGGCAGAGAGAAGCTGATCACGGAGATGTGACTCCCCATGATACAACGCGTGTGCCCCTGAATTCCAGGAAAATCGGGAGCGGCACCGCGATCCAACGCGTGTGCCCCTGAATTCCCAGGATAATCGGGAGCGGAACCGCGATCCAACGCGTGTGCCCCTGAATTCCCAGGATAATCGGAGCGCACCGCGATCCAACGCGTGTGCCCCGAATCCCCCAGGAAATCGGGAGCGGCACCGCGATCATGGACGTGGGTATGGAAACGATCGATGAGAAGGCCTCAATGGAGGGGAAGAGGGGAGGCCGAGGCAGATATTTAGACGGATACCCTCGTGACAATTACCGCAACACCTCGATTTCCACTGGAATAACCAAGCAGATGGCTATGATTATGTGGAACATGATGACCCCAGGAATATAGAAAACTATGACGCGGTACGGTTCGAGGCCGCGGCCAAGGTGGAGAAGGAATCAAGAGGGAAATCAGGGACGAAATCCTGAAATAATTATAATACCTGAAGACGCCCAGAATACAAACCAGCAGCAAGCCCCTCTGGGGGGAATCAAGTGGAAATACCTCCATTGCAACCCCAAGGTTCACAGACAAATGCAGACCATTCCCGGCGTGGTAACTTTCAAGTAGGAGATCTGAAAAGGCTACTTAACCATCTCGAAGGCAGGGTGGCGGCTACAGCTGAAATCCCGCCATTCTCGGCAGCATTAAGGGATGCGCAATTGTCGCCGAGTATCGCAACACTACCAGCGATCTCCGCTTCCACGAAACTCAGAT
>NW_027421115.1:0-144112 GCF_009905375.1 Apium graveolens | reverse complement strand
ACGTCGCAAAATTCTCAGTCGTCACAAGAACCCTTAAAACTCGACTCTGAATGCTCCTTTAGGGGCACAATCTAAGGGTTTTGAGATGTCAACTATGGTCTCAAGGAGTTGATGAGTTTCTAGATTAGGTAATGGATGTTGATAATTTTTTAATAACGATAATTTTATTAATGTCATGGGTGTTCCTAACAATATGCAGGTTGCGATAACTCGGGTCAAATCCCGAGCATTTTTCAAAACCGGGTCCAGTCCCGATTCCGAGTCCGAAATAATCAGAAGCCTACTATCCTAATTGTAACCAACTTGGGTAAACAATAATCCCACCATAGGCCCCCAAAAGATCATGACTTATTGGTGCATATAGTAGTAGTACTTTGTCTTATAAACTGAACAGAAGTCCCAAATCTATTGATGTGGGACTAAGATGTTACAAACTCCTCCACCTAAAGTTTTGACATCCTCATCAGGCCCGAACAAATAGGCCATGGGACAAAGATCATACCTCTCTACATATTATGAAATAATACCGGCCGGCTTTGTGTTCCCACCTCCGAATCTTTATCCATTTTAGGATAATAGCATTAGCCTTCGTATTCCCACCTTCGATAACCTGATGAATCAAGATTTAGAGAGTCAACTCTGATACTATATGACAACCTGGGTCAAACCATGAGCATTTTTGAAAACCTGGTCCAATTCTGATTCTGAGTCTGAAATAAGTCGAAGAGTACTGTTCCAAATTCAGCCAATTTGGGTAAACAATAAGCCTACCCAAGGCCCCAAAAGATCATAATTTATTCGTGCACATAGTAGTAGTACTTTGCCTTATAATTTGAACATAAATCTTAAATCTTATCGATGTGGGACTGGGATGTTACATATGCTAAGATGGTAGAGTTTTGTTTGAAAGGCGTTGGTTGTAGATGGTGGGAATAAAATTTCTCCAAGGGTGGCAAATAGTACTGGAACTTCTTCATGAAACAAATACTAGATGTTGGCGAAGAAGAATCGTCACTCTACATTATGAACATCTCCAGTTGGTTTCAAATTTCTATAATAATAATATATAGATTTTTTTTAAAATTATTCACATTTAATGTCACATAATAATATAAGTTATGGTCAGAGAAGTTTATTTACAAGAATCAAATAATGAACTTATGGCACAACAAGGCACATGCTTGTTTGTTCTTTACTTGTTCTTAATCAAACAATTAAGGTAAATTTCTGAAAAACTATGAATGCTATTTTTTAATTTCCAAATAAACTCTTTAGACCTGGTTTATAATTTGATGTAATTATTGATGGTAGTGCAGGTCAAATACATATTTAGTCAGAAATAGGGGTTTTTTAACTTTTGGAAATAACGATTATATGTAGTTATACGAGTAATGCTACTAAATGAATGTTAAATTATAAATATTTCTAGTTCTAGATCGTGAATATGAACGAATACATAATGTAGCCTAGTTTAATTTAATGTAATATTAATTAGAATTTCATAACCAATTTATTGCTCTTGGTAATTTTACACAACAGGCATCTAACATCTTATATAGGTTATATTCATCAAATTAGTGGACACAAAATTTAACTTATAATATGTGGATTTATACTTGGGTACCACCTTCAATCAAATACTGAATAATAATCGAGCCCAGTGATATCAAACATTCGTCCTTCTAGAAAGATAGTCATAAGTCCAAGACCGGACTTGCATCAAAGAACGGTCCCAACAAGAAAAAGAGATATGTCCACACTCTTCTTGCCAGAAGGTCGGCTAACACCCAACACTCTTCTTGTAGAACAATATCAAAAATAACACCAAGGAAAATACCAAACATTCAATGTCCAAGAAGGATAGTCTCAAGGCCAAGAATAACATCTTTACAAAGTTCAAGGGCAAAGGTAAGAAAATAGTATTCATTTACGTTTTATATTCATTTCTTAAATTTTCAATTACCATATTATTTACGTGTTTTCACCTTAAATTTAACAAGAAAGTTGCATGGAATGTATACATTATTATGATAAACTTCATCACATGGACACATAATTACGTGTCAATCCTAATTTTAGCAATATATAGAGTATCATAATACTATGTATGCTGTACTTTTACATTATATATTTTATTCATGATCTTTTTTTTTTTTTTTTATAATAATTTCCTGGAAACTAGGTACTTTGTTTCTTTCGCCAATAACAAATTTTCCTCAATATTTAATTTATTTATTCTAGACCAAGAAATTTGAATGAATTCTTACTCCAAGAAAAAAGAGTCATGAACAACCGAAAAATTGGTCTCAAATTGCCCTTGTAGGTTGGAAATGAGTGCAAAACTGACCCTCGAACAACCGATATAATCGATCATTTAAAACCAGGTTGGTTTTGACCTATTGGTTGGAAATAAAAGGTAAACCGAGCTTGATCGACCAACTTTATTGATTGTTTATAAATTTGGATACCTTAATATGTGACCCCAAATACCATAACCCAAAATACCATATTGAAAATCCACGTCATAACTATTTCCCCAACTGACCTATATTTTAGTCGGAAAAGGGTTGGTCGCAAATGTAGAATTATTTATTTCCAATTTTAGGTCGTATATAGACACAAAAAAGTTGTATGTTATATTTTGTTGTGTATATAACATAGGCCAAAAATGATTAATCAAATCAATTGTGCAAAACCGACAAATGTTGAAGGAGATAGTAGTAAATGATTTGAATTTGGTCGCTTATGGTGAAAATGGTGTTGTAAATAACTTTAATTTGGTCGCTTTAAAGAAAAGTATGGTAATATCACTTCAATAATTTGGTAATTCACAAAAACAATATATTAAATTGAATTCTTTCAAATGCAAATAATAGAGTCATATAAATATTTTTCATTATCGTCATAAAATAATAAGTGATACAATCAACTAAAACTAAATACATTATTACCAAAAACTAAAATAAATTACAATAGAACTAAATTAAACACTAAATAGTAGAATTCTTTCATCTATAAAATCATCCCCTTCTTCACAATTGAGCATCTTCTTCTTCACATTTATTGTTTTCAACATTTGTTGGAACAAAGTGATTTTTGCAATTACCCAAATTAACCGAGCATTGATTAGTATATAACATACGTGTATATTGAGAAATTTGAATACAAATTCACATATGTAAAAAATATAGAGTTAAAACATCTTTACATTAAAAAACTAGAGGGATATATCAAACACCCACTCACAATTAAGTTTGTGATATGATTCCCAATTAATTTTGAAGAGGATGAAGTTGATTACACCAAAAATTAGTTATTATAATGATATGATAAATAAAATAGAAATATACATATAAAAGAAATTAGAAAGAAAACATATTAAAACACCAAGTTGGATTAAATCCAACCGAATGATTCAAAAAAGCAGTTGGTTTTGTAACTAGCGGTTTATTCAAATTTTCACGAAAAATTTAAATCTTACAGGATAAAGTAAAATAACTATATCCGGCCGGTTATAATCAATACGTGATTGGTTTTGTAATTAAGGCTAATTTAAATTTTCTAGAAAATTCAAATTTCCACCCAAAACAATTCGTGAAAATTAAATTTTCAGGCTAAACTAAAATAAGTAGAATTCGTTTGCTTATCGTCTTTAAACTGATTGGGTTTGTAATGATGAGTTATTCAAATTTTTAAGAAAATTCGAATCCCCTTCAAAATTTTACAAAATATAAAAACTTTTTTTGGGCTAAACTAAAATCGACTTAATGCGGTTGGTTATAGTCTCCGGGTTGTTCTTTATGTCTTTAAAATGAACGTTTTTTTATTATGAAATATTAAAATCGAACCTATGATGATATTTTTTGGCGTGCATGTAGATCGTTTAAAAAATAATAATATTTTTATATAGTTAAACAAAAAATTGAAAAATTAAAATTCAGTCTGTTATTTATAAAATATATGGTCACCTAGATCAGTCACTTTTGAAATCATAAACCACCTATTAGTAAGCCTGGCGGTTGATTTTGGGTAGTAACTTTAAATATGGGTTGGTTCTAATATAGTCTTTTTATTGGTTGGTTTTAGACCATTGGTTCTAAATTCAAAATAAATATTATTTCCATCCAATGAAAAAATGATTAAATATTAGAAAAATATAGTCGTTTATGTTAGATGGTCGATTTTGCTTTAAATGTGGTCTCTTTTAAGGCAATATGAGTCACTTTTTCTGGAATATAAATGGTAAAATTGGTCAAAAATACACTAAATACACTAAATGTGCCTAGAATTGATGTTTCGAAATTACTCAAACAGAAGATAATAAAGATGGGTACTATAACTTATTTATGGCTCAGAAGCCAAACGGCTGAATTTGTATTAAAACAAACTTCTTTTTGCTCGAACGTGACGTGTCACTTTATCGATCAATAGTGTTGCAAAACAATAGTGTTGTGACATTGGATTAACCGCCTGAACCTTGAAAGCCTAAAAAAACTATAGGAAAGTAAGATCTGTATATATATACCCTAAGTTTTTATCTAGCTTATGTGTTTCATCTTCTTTGACTACAAAAGCTGCCGCATCTCCGTATATGTAGGGCTGTGAGGTAGGGTGGCACCTCATGACCTGTTTCTAGAAGATGGGCCTTTACTGCATCTAGAACCTTCTTACATATGGACATGTCCAATTTAAATGTGAAGCCCAAATTAATTTTTCTTATAAATAGCCTGTCTATTTCAACTTTGGAATCCACATTAATTAGGGTTAATTTTCTCACTTATTTATAATATTCTTTATTCTTTATAATCCTTTTAAATCATTGCTTTTTATAATTCACAAAATATTTTATATTTATTTACAATTAAATGTCAACCACCTTCCATTTGAAAAATCTGATTACACATATTTATTTAGTTAAATTTATTTTATTGATGGTGCCGGCTTTAAATGAAATTTTTTATTACATTTTTTTAATTTTCATAACTCTTAAATCCAAACAATATTTAATTTAAAGGTTAAGTTGGACATTTGTTGATAATGGGACTAGGTAAATGCTTAGGTATGTTAGAAATTTATAAATATGTTTATTTCTTCATTTTTAATATTTTATCAATTATTTCTTAGGGTGAAACTACAAGAAGTGACTTTTTGTAGTTTTTATTTGTTAAAATATGATTAAAAAAATATTAGTGTTTTTTAGATTTATTTTCTCAATTATTGTTGGTTAAATGTCTAATTTAAAATGAATTAGACTTTAAAATTTGATCATTCTTAAGGTGATAAATGGCAACTTGCTATCTTTCATGTTCTATCATATAATACTAGCTTGTTTACTTTCTTAAAATGGTTTGAACTGGACTTTAATGTCCAATGAGTGCAATCTTATAAATTTTGTAATATTCTCAATATTGAATAAATGATGCAATCTCATGATATAGAAAGTAACGTAATATTATTTGTCAGATCTTTCTACTTTTTAGGATCTGTTTACACTTTATACGATCTCCATTGCACATGTCACACTTTGTCCTGTTATTTTTCTTGTAACATAACATGCGATCTTTCTCGCAAGTATGGATCTTTCACACTCCATATTCAATCAATTAATCATCTTTGACGCATTGTAGTACTTTACAAGTAATTTAAGATCATCAAGCAATACTAATCCAATAAGCCGAGACAAGTCATCCATTGTTACTACAGTTATGGTTATTTTTTCAATGAAACAGCTTCATACGAACTCCGATGCATTGTTTTGATAAATTGATTCAAAAGTAGTATTCACTATCTTCTAAAAAATTATTGTTTCATTCTGTTCTTCATCAAAATTCACACAATTTACAAAATCATCGTCATCATGTGCATTATGCATATACTATGCCAAAATTGTTCATATATAATGCGTTTTTGTTGTAGAAATAGGATAAAAAATTACATTAAGATTGTTTTTTTGCATATCACTACAAAAAACAGTAATAGACATTACCAATTTAAAATCGGTTGCTTCGGCAACTGATGTAAAGAGATATTTTAACATCACTTCTTCTAAAAGAGAATTTACAGTTTCTCATAAAAGCGATGTCCAAACTAATTTTAAAAAAAGACGCGATACATACATTTTCTCCAAATTAAAACATATTCCCCTTTTAGTTAAAATATTCCCCCCAGCCCATTTTCACTTCCCCCCATTGACATTTTATTTCCCCCCCTTTCTTTCACTATTCCGGTCGACTTTCTAAATCTATTCAAATCTACTCTATTCAAATCTTATCTACTCTACTCACAATCTTCTCAAGAAACCCTAAGTCTATACTAATCTACATACAAGAACCCTGAATCGAAACCCCCTAATATACAAACCCGCAAATGTCAAATTCCTAATTTGCTTATATCTACTTGGTACTTTCATTTAGAATACTCGATTCTTGCAGAGAGGGCTTATATCTACTCGATTAACCTGTTATCTACCTTGATTTCTAAGTGTTTTTTTTAATTTTTTTTCAAAATTTCAAATTTTGGATTTTAATTTAACTTTTTTAATAGACTGGTTGATTCTTTATCTTGGGTCATCTAAAAAGTACGTTACTTTTTAGTTTTTGTGAATGCATGTCTATTTTTTGTTAAATATAAGCATATTTGTCCAATTTATGTTTGTATTTTTTAACTTACGCATCTTTTTAACATAATGTTCGTTTCTTGTTGTTACTTGCAGGGCCCTGTGTTTGTACTTCTTTATTGGTTGTTCTTGATTTTGTTCCTGGTTATCTTGTTTTCTTTTTGTTCTTATAAGTCTCTAAATTGATTACTGATTTGCATACTTGTTTTGATAATTTGTTTTGTACACTTGATTTAAGAAGTTCTTTTGTATACTTGATTTGTAATATAAATGATGTATGTGTTTAGGTTTATGATTTTTTGTTACCTACTTCATTTGTTAAATATATTAGTGTATGTCTCTATAATGTGTTATATCTTTAATTTTATAAATGATAATTATAAATGTTAGTGAATTAGAAGTTTTATTCGGTATCTTCTATTATATATGGAGTTGTTTGAGTGATGCTATCTATATTTCTTTTTTTCTTGTTTAAATAATTTGTTATTTTGATTTTAAACAAATATAAAGGAATTATTATGTTTATATCTCTATTTTGCATTGTTACTTTATTTTTCTTCTTTTCATGCACCTGTATATATGCAAACACATTAAAACGGGCGTTATACCCGTGAACATTGGCTTAGAACACCTTAAGCAACGCTTTCCGGACCCAACTGCACCAACAAAAATCATTGCATTAGGGCCATGCAGCAACATAATAAGCCAGTAATGGAAAAAAAATAACGTTTCCTAAGAATTCAATATATTATCTTCTTTATAGCCGATATTAGTGAAAATTATTCCAACCTCGCCCCATAGCCTATATTTGTCATCAAGACAATCCCCTCTAATGTACTGTGTACCCTTGCTACCATGTCGACATAAATCAATCTTTGTGATATTACCTACATCATATATATATGTCCTTTTCGAACCCTTTTTTTAGTTTTACAAGCAAAAAATTTAGCTTAAATGACTAAAAATTGAGATAAGGCATAATTTTATGTAACATTATAATTGATGTAATCCAGTGTTGCCCTAGACATGATGAAACTACTATTATCACATATATTTTGTGTTCACAATGTGTTTTCAAAAAGTGTGAGCGATAATTTTTGACATTCCACTTTGACCAATTTTTTAGGTGAATTTTTAAGCATATATAGTAATATTTTACACCCAATATATATCATTCGAATTATGAATCTAATAAATATTTATTAATTATGCAATAACTAAATCTAAAATACGCGATTCTTGGTTATAGTTAAATAATATAATTTTATGTACTTATAGATAATACTTCTCGTATAAAATTTATAATTACTTTAAAATAGTAAATCAACATATATGTGCGTGATGCATGCGAGGGTGTCTCAATAGAAGGAAAGTTGTAACTAGTGACCCCTCATGTAAATAAATGGCAACAAGACTAGATATGTAAGAGATAGATGACACGAATTATCACTTTCGTCCGATCTTTTTTGTTCCATCAACCACCGACTATATCTGTCCCCCACTCTCCTTCTTGTGATTATTCATTCATCTCGGTTTATATATCCATTTCCATCAAACTCAAATCATTCAATTGTTGACGGGCGTTTGAAGAAACTAGGGAAAACTGATATAACTCAACTTAATCATTTTTAGATCATTTCTAATTTAGAGTAAATAGGTTATCGTTCTCTGCCGAGGATCAAGGGTTCACTTGTCTTCTATTCTGCTAATTAAATCAAAGATGGATTTATTTTGTTTATCTAACAACTAAACTATTAATTAAACAAGAAAAGAGTTTGTTTGTAAACAATTAAATAAACACGTTAGAAAGCGTGTAAATCCACCTTAAACCAATGACACAAAACATATTTGGATGACTAAATATCATAATTAATTCATACATCTCTATAAGTATTAAGGTATATATAGGCACAATCAAGAATACATCTCAGAAAATCAACCATAATGATCATAAAAGTTTGTTTAGGGATCCAAAACAGCCGTCAAACAATAAGCCGACCAACAATAAAAATCTAGTAAACCATAATCATAGTAAAAATGATAAAAAAAAATCAAGAGAAGATTTGAATATGATACAAAGTGTAATGTAATAAGAATTGTTTGTATGTCGTTGACGATGATACCTCCAAGAAAAGTCTCCATTCTCATCCTCTTGGTAGCTAGCTATGGGTATTATCTTTTATCTCTAATAATATAAACCTAACAAAAAAGTCTTTTCATTGTTTTTAGGATTAGGAATTAACACAGGTTTCCCAAACCGAAAAGGTTTCTCAAAACCAAATTCTTAGTTGACTTTTGTATCTGATACTAAACTTCTTAAAGTGAAATTTGATGTATGGTCCTATCTAAAATGAAAGAGAATCTCACTATTTTCTTGTGGGTTGTTGAATTGCCCAAGTCTAATAAGCCAAACTGAAGATACGTCCCAAACGATATATTTTGCGCGTGTTAAAATTTCTTTTAATTTAACTCCAATCATTTTCAATTTAGAATTTCTTGCTTCCTATAATAAAATTTTAGAATCTAATTAATAAAGATTCAATTAAATGCAGTATATAATCAATATGAGAACAAAAATCATCTAGAATATACATAAATATATATCCTATGCAATATTGAAACTTCTACTTACAATTACCTCTCTAAGACAAATTCACTAGGCTAAAAGGGTGGAGTATATATATATTTTGGCATATTATCTGAAATAAAAATAAATAATTGTTTTTCCAATGTTATTTCATAATCACTTACATGCTACTCCTTTTCTAAAAAATAGTGTGTTTACTTAATTTTTTGCCAAAGAATTGTATCTCTTCATATAGAGGCACTTCTATGGTCAAGGTCTTGTTAGTGTCTTTTAAGGTCTTGTTAGTGTCTTTTAATAAAAAATGTAAAGCATAAAATCTTATGTATGAGAGTTTTCATTATGATTCGAGGCCACAAAGAAGGCGAGAAGGTAAATGGGGTCAAGGATATCACAAAACTATCACTCTTAATTTTGATTTTGCCATGCCCAATTCTAGAGTCGCTAGACATATATGTAGTTTGATTACTCTAATAAGTTATACACCAAGAAGGTAAATGGGGCCAAGGTTATAACCAAACTATTTAATATCTCCTGAACATATTGGAAATGGTGATGGCCTAAACTAACCAGATTTAAAACATGAATGCCTAAAATGATTGAATGCACATACATGACCCAATTTTTCTTCCGTTATGACACGTCATCGCAATATGCAATACAGCAAATCTTGTTTCGTGTTTCTTCAAATAAGACGTACTGGACACCTGATCTTCTACATACGCTATATTTTATAACGTATCTTTAGTATATACTTAGCCCAAAAACACAAGCATTTTCCTAACACACATCTTCCATATAAAAAAATCATTAATATCATCTGCATAGCTAGTCAAAATCGTCATGGAGGGGTGTTAATTAATATGGGGACTGTTTTTTACAATTAGGAGAAGTTAGTTTAAGCAATCAATCAAGATTGTTAGATATAACTGGGGGATGAAGATGGGCATTGAGCAAGGAGAGAGAGAGTGATGTTGACCCAATATTAGTATAAAGAGTAGTGCCACATGCACAAAATTGAGTATAAAATTTTATACAAAATGACATGGAAAATGAAGTGTGATTTTTTAATTCGTGATAATTATGTGAATATAAGGTCATGTTCCAATCATAATTTGACACATGTGATTTTTTGAAAAATTTTGTACCTTTTTATGCGTTAAGCATTTTCGTAATATAAATAAGAGGAGAGGTATTAGAGAATACGGGAAGATAAGAAATAACATTCTTTATTTAGAGAAGAGGTGGATTTTGGGCCGGGAAAAAACAACGGATGAGAGGGGTTTGGTGATGGTGAGAAAAAAAGAAATGGGATGGTGGGACAACCTATGTGAGTGATAGGAGGGGTGGGTGTTCTTTGGTTATATTTTTATATTTTTATAAAATTTGAACTCATTGGTTGAATTATTATATTTGAAGTTATATTTGATAAGTTTGATGTAATTTACGTGGATGGCTCACGTAGCACTAAATTCAATAGTTTCATGTCGTATATAGGATTGTCAAATTATATATTCAAGTGAGTTCAATTGAGTTTATTATCCATTTTATGTTATAAAAATTAAAATTTCTTATAATTTTTAGGAAATAAATATAAGAATTAACTAATTTTTTCTTCAAATATTATAATGTTATAAATTCATAATTTATTTTAATAGCTCATTATTTTAAGAAAAATTTAAAATCGTTATTTTGGTCGACTTTATTATAAATTCCACCGATAAGAGTATGCAAGGAGAAGTGGAAATTTTAGAGTTAGATTCATCTTGCTTAAAAATATTTTATGAGAAAGAGAGGTGGAGATCATAGTTTCTTGTTTTCATTTAAATACATATTAAATTATGTTTAGTCATTCATTTCACCAATATTATGTTCTTTTGAGTACCTGTGAGGATTGAGAAGTACATTTTGATAATTTTTTAGTGGTAATACCATAAAAATGATGGAAGTATACATACTTTTAAGCTAGATTAGTTATTTGTCCTTTTGTGATGATTAAACAGTTTAAGAAAGACAAGAAACATCATAAAATGTTGGACTGTTTCTACAACACCAGTGTTCTTTTTTTGACAACTACTTCCTTAAAAAAAAATTCAATTTACATAATGGTCTAACTTCTAGCGATACTATTTCCTATTGCTCTCCAAGAGCCCTTGATGGATTGTGATTGGAAAGCGGGCATTGCCTCAGGGCAACTAAGGCAGCATCACGTCCTGTCATTTAAACATATATCACAAAACATCAAAAAGCTGTGTGACAACAATCAAAAACGTCCACAAGACAGAAGATTTATGTAGATATTTACATAGATATAAAAAAGAAAATAATAACACACGTATACATATATACGGATGACCTTACTTGCGCTTCCTTGAAGTATTCCCCTCTCATAGACTGAGAGCCCTCTAATTTGATGTTTCATGAATAATCCTTTTATGTAGCCTATTCATGATATATACAAACAGGATAAAAAATTAAGGATTAGAAGTTACTCTTCTGTAAAACAATAGACTGAAATGATAATAAATATAAATTCCTTGCGTTATCTATCTATTTGTATACCTTTTAGCACAAGAACTAGGAGATCATCTTCTGATGTGCTATCCCCGCCATCATTGGAGCTCAACTGAGCGGCCATGAATTAAGATCTACGATCAGATCGGCCTGAACCTTGAAAGCCTAAAAAACTATAGGAAACTAAGATCTGTATATATATATATCCCTAAATTTTTATCTGGCTTCTGTGTTTCATTTTCATTGTCTACAAAAGCTGCCGCATCTTCCGTATATGTAGGGCTGGGAGGTAGGGTGCACCCTCATGACCTGTTTCTAGAAGATGGGCCTTTACTGCATCTAAAACCTTCTTACATATGGACATGTCCAATTTAAATGTGAAGCCCAAATTTATTTTTCTTATAGATAAGCCTGTCTATTTCAACTAAGGAATCCACATTAATTAGGATTAATTTTCTTACTTATTTATAATATTCTTTATTCTTTATAATCCTTTTAAATCGCTGTTTTTTATAATTCACAATATATTTTTATATTTATTTACAATTATATAGTTGACAAAGCCACCTTCCATTTGAAAAATCTGATTACACATATTTATTTAGTTACATTTATTATATTGATGGTGCCGGCTTTAAAATGAAATATTCTATTACATTTTTTTAATTTTCATAACTCTTTAAATCCAAACAATATTTAATTTAAAGGTTAAGTTGGAGATTTGTTGATAATGGTCTAGGTAAATGCTTAGGTTATGTTAGAAATTTATAAATATTTTTATTTCTTGATTTTTAATATTTTATCAATTATTTCTTAGGGTGAAACTACAAGAAGTGACTTTTTGTAGTTTTTATTTGTTAAAATATGATTAAAAAAATATCAGTGTTTGTTAGATTTATTTTCTCAATTATCGTTGGTTAAATGTCTAATTTAAAATGAATTAGACTTTAAAATTTGATCATTCTTTAAGGTGATAAATGGCAACTTGCTATCTTTCATGTTCTATCATATAATACTAGCTTGTTTACTTTCTTAAAATGGTTTGAACTAGACTTTAATGTGCAATAAGTGCAATCTTACAAATTTTGCAATATTCTCAATATTGAATAAATGATGCAATCACATGATAATAGAAAGTAACGTAATATTTTTTGTCAGATACCGATCTCCATTGCACATGTCACACTTTGTCCTGTTATTTTTCTTGTAACATAACATGCTATCTTTCTCCCAAGTATAGATTTTTCACACTCCATATTCAATTTTTTAATCATTTTTGGCGCATTGTAGTACTATACAAGTAATTTAAGATCATCAAGCAATACTAATCCAATAAGCCGAGACAAGTCATCCATTGTTACTATAGTTATGGTTATTTTTTCAATGAAACGACTTCATATAAACTCCGATGCATTGTTTTGATAAATTGATTCAAAAGTAGTAATCACCATCTTCTAAAAAAATTATTGTTTCATTCTGTTCTTCATCAAAATTCTCACAATTTACAAAATTATCGTTATCATGTGCATTATGCATATACTATACTAAAATTGTTCATATACAATGCGTTTTTGTTGTAGAAGTAGGATAAAAAAACATTACATAAAACTGTAATAAACATCACCTATTTAAAATCGGTTGCTTCGGCTACTGATGTAAAGAGATATTTTAACATCACTTCTTCTGAAATAGAAGTTACAATTTTAGGGAGACATCAGTTGCTCATAAAAGCGATGTCCAAACTACTTTTAAAAAAAAGACGCGACACATACATTTTCTCCAACTTAAAACGTATTCCTCTTTTAGTTAAAACATTCCACCCATCCCATTTCATTTCCCCCCATTGACATTTTCTTTCCCCCCCTTTCTTTCACTATTCCAGTCGACATCTATTCAAATATACTCTATTCAAATCTTATATACTCTACTCACAATCTTCTCAAGAAACCCTAAGTCTATACTAATCTACATACAAGAACCCTGAATCGAAACCCCCGAGATACAAACCCCCAAATGTCAAATTCCTAATTAGCTTATATCTACTTGGTACTTTAATTTAGAATACTCGATTCTTGTAGAGAGAGCTTATATATACTCGATTAACCTGTTATCTACCTTGATTTCTAAGTGTTTTTCTAATTTTTTTTTTGAAATTTCAAATTTTGGATTTTAATTTAAATTTTTTAATAAATTGGTTGATTCTTTATTTTGGGTCATCTACAAAGTAAGTTACTTTTCAGTTTTTGTGAATGCATATCTATTTTTTGTTAAATATAAGCATGTTCGTCCAATTTACGTTTGTATTTTTTAACTTAAGCATCTTTTTTAACATTTTGTTCATTTCTTGTTGTTACTTCCAGGGCCCCGTGTTTGTACTTCTTTATTTATTGTGCTTGATTTCGTTCTTGGTTATCTTATTTTCTTTTTGTTCTTGTAAGTCTCTAAATCGATTACTGATTTGCATACTTGTTTTGATAATTTGTTTTGTATACTTGATTTAAGAAGTTCTTTTGTATACTTGATTTGTAATATAAATGATGTATGTGTTTAAGTTTATGATTTTTGTTACATACTTCATTTGTTAAATATATTAGTGTGTGTCTCTGTAATGTGTTATATCTTTAATTTTATAAATGATAATTATAAATGTTAGTGAATTAGAAGTTTTATTCGGTATCTGCTATTATACTATTATATATGGAGTTGTTTGAGTGATGTTATCTTATATTTCTTTTTTTCTTTTTTAAATATTTTGTTATTTTGATTTTAAACAAATATAAAGAGTTATTATGTTGGTTTAATTTAGTCTAGTTTATAAATTTAGTCTAGTTTTGTAATTAATTGGGTATATGTGTAGGATCTTAAAGTAATGAATTAGTACTATAAATTATTAGGATATCAAGGTATTTACTCCGTTCTAAGTTTACATAAATAATCCCTACAGTAACCATCACAAATTTGATATACCTTTTATTAAATAATTATAAATAGGTATGTGTTGGATTTTTAATATTTATAGTGGCTATCAGGTAGGGAAATTTGATGGATAAGACATGGATTTTGCAAGATAGGGATTCTTTAGCGTTTGAAATAGGGGTGGAAAACTTCTTGATATATGCTGAAGAAAATTCTGAAGATCGTAACAAAATTCCTTACCCTTGTGGACATGCGCCAATTTTAAAAAATTTTCTATAAAAACAATCAGGGGCCATATCTATGACATTGGCTTTTTCTAGGTTATGTGCTTTGGGTTTGGCACGGGGAGACTGTTTCTACGGGTCCTAAATCTTCAAGTGCTAGTTGTCCATCTGAAGAGCAAGCTCTAGACCCATCTCCTGAGCAAGCCTCTGATGAAGCGTCAGAGCAAGATCAGGAGCATGTCGCTGCTTCAGAAACTATTGATGTTTGTGAAGCGGCATATAACTCGGGTCAATATGATAATGATTCATATCAGTTTAGGAGGTTCGTAGCCGATGCTGAGCAACCTCTATATGAGGGTAGTGACTGTACTAAGTTAGAGTCGATGTTGAAGTTGCATAACTGGAAATTTAGGTTTCGTATTACCGATAGTGCCTTCACTGACCTCCTTTCTTCTATTAGGTCTCTACTTCCCAAAGATAATGTGTTACCTAGTAATGCATATAAAGTTTTCGACGATGCTATCTTAAAGAAATTTTGCAGTCTCGCATAAAAATCATGTCAGTCCTCACAGGTCTGGGACTCCTTGGTTATATTGACAGTATTGTCTCTGCACTATCTCAGTTCTTGGCAGACAATCAACCCAAGCTAGCTTTTATCATATGGAATCTCCAAGACAAATACATATTAATTGCCTTATTAGGAAGCTGCCAAGAAACGATATTCCAATCGTTAATCTCCACTGCTAACATAGCCAAATAAATATGGGATCAGTTGGTTACTCTGTTCTCCAACAAGTAATTTTGTCGCATCATGTCACTCAAAACTCATATTATGAATAATCCTTGTAACGCCCATAATATGTGTGACTATTTGCATGACATCAAAATCACAACTGACAAATTAGCAATCGCTGGCCAACCTGTGTCTGACGATGATCTTGTCATTCTCACCTTATCTTCACTCGGAGATGATTTTCAAAACATTAAGGATGTTATGTCTATTGGGGAAGCCCCACTAACATTTGGTGCCCCACATGAGCAGTTAATTAATTATGGATGAGGACTCAGATCCAAACCCTCGATACCAGCAATTGTCATACTTTAAATATTAGTTTAAAGCCACACTTTTAAAAAAAATAAAGATTGTAAGTTCATTTGGATTATTGAACTTTGAGAGTAAGGGCAATTTTTCTAAGTTATGGTTATAGACTTAATTATTTCTCCGTATAACGTGGGATTCTAGTTTTCTCCTCTCCAAACTTTTCAAGTCTATGAGAGGGTTCCAAGGTGGAATCATGGACTCTGATTTAGATGTGTAGATGGAAGAGCTTAACATAGCGGAAGAGGAAAATGAAGAACTATATTTTGATGACGAAGTGGTGGGTCAAGCCAATAAGTTTGAGCTGTGTCTGGTCAGAAGATTTTTGACTGAAAAAAACATCAATGTGAAGGCTATGAAAATGAAAATGGCCAATGTTTGGAAGCCCGCAATGGGAATTAGCATTAAGGACATTAAGTTTAGTTTGTTCTTATTTCAGGTTTACCATAAGGATGATTTAACTTGGGTACAAAAAGGAGGTCCATGGAGCTTTGATGGTGCAATCTTGGTGCTTAGTGGTATTGCTTTGGGAGAGGATCCCTCAAAAATTCCATTAACAACTGTGAATTTCTGAATTCAAATCCATGATTTTCCAATTGGGTTTATGTCGGAATCCATTTATAGAGAGCTTGGGAATTTTTTGGGTACATTCATCGAATATGATCCCAATAATAACAGGGGAATATGGAGGAATCATATGCGTGTCAGAATTCAGGTGGACGTTAGGAAACCTCTCAAGAGAAAGAAGAAGGTGACTAGAAAAAATGCAGCAGACTTCATTGTCCAATGTAAGTATGAAAAACTTGGTGACTTTTGTTTCAGATGTAGCATGCTATCACACAAGGAGAGATTTTTCCAAAGGAAATTTAGTTATCACGATGGTGCGGAAGAAAAGGAATGAGGAGCGTGGTTGTGAGCTCAGCCGCGTAGGGTGGCCGGAAAAAATAAATGGCTCCGAGAGGAGGGAGATGATGACTAGGGGGAATGGTATGGAAAAGATAACAAATTCCAGGATTTTCCAAAAGATCAGGTGCGCAATTTTGGGAAGCTGGTTATTCCTAAGCGCAAAAATTGGGAAAACAAAAAAGGAAATTATATTATTTCGGAAGTTTTGAATTTAAGTGATATCACTCAGGTAGCGGGAGATAATTCAAAAAGTTTAAATGTCAATAGGCCTGTGGATGAGGAACTTATTGGGATGGACTTGGAGGAAAGAAAACATAGAAGATTTGGGTCATCTTGTACTGACATCATGGATGCTAATAACTCTGGGCTTTATCCTACATAATTTGTTCTTTCTAATGGTGATTGTACAGACTCTAACAAATTTCATTGGCTAAGCTTCCGAAGCAAGCTAGCCAGGGATTATGAATTGCTTAGGATCGAACTGTCGGGGATTGGAAAACCCTCAGACAGTTCGAGTTTTACGCGATCTCGTTAAGGATCGTAAACCTGATGTTCTATTTCTTTCAGAAATGATATATATAGCTAGTAGAATAAAGAGTCTCCTTATTCAGTTAGAGTTTTCTCAGTGCTTTTTGGTGGATAGAATGGGTCAAGGTGGTGGTTTAGCAGTATTCTGGAAAGATCATGCTGGGTGTCAAGTGTCAGGTTTCTCTCAAAATCACATCGACATTGAATTTTGAGACAACAACGGCGTATCTTGGAGACTGACATGCTTTTATGGTTATCCTGAAAGACATAACCGGAAGAAATCTTGGGATAAAATCAGAAGGTTGGCTAAGCTCTCTCAAGTGCCTTGGGTTATATTTGGAGATTTTAATGATTTGCTTCATAAGGAGGATAAATGGGGCATAACTGATCACCCTCGGAGTCTCATTAAGGGGTTTCGCTTAGCTTTGGAGGACTGTGATCTTACATATATTGACTTGTGTGGAGGAAAGTATACATGAGAGAAGTGTTGAGGTAAGCAGGATTGGGTCCGTGAAAAATTGGATCGTGCTTTTAGCATGGTAAGTTGGCTAAACAAATTTCCATTGTTTAAGCTATCTGTTCATCATACTACAAGGTCTGATCATGAGCCAATTCAGCTAGAATTTGTATGTTCAATAATGTCGCATAGGCAGTTCCGGTTTAAATTCGAAAATGTTTGTTTGAAATATCCAGATTTTAAAAAAGAAGTGCAAAGCTACTGGTCTAAAATCCCTCCAATTCATTTACTTCCTAAACTGCAGGGGGTCTCTACGTTTATGGAAAAATAGGGGAAGAATTTTTTCAATAAGTTCTGAGAAAAAGTGAGAAGGCAGAAGGAGATCATAGATGATCTGGTGAATCGAACTAACATAGCTGGAGTGAATCTTTATTTGGAGGAAGAAGAGTGTCTTATTAATTTGTTGTAGGAGGAAACATATTGGAAGCACCGTGCCAAGCTTTTCTGGTTAGAAGGGGATGCCAATACTAAACTCTTCCACGCATCAGCAACGAGAAGAAAGAAGACGAATTATATTAGTTATTTACTAAATGATGCTGGTGAAAGAGTGAAGAATGATGAAGGTATGCAATCTATTATACAAGATTATTACTAGACTATTTTTGAAGCTTCAGAAGAGGTAAAGATGGAGGAAGGTATTCCACAAAATCGACGTTCACGAGAACAGAATAATAAGCTTGTTCAAGAGTTGTCATTTGAGTAATTCTCTGCAACTGTGAAACAAATGCATCCTGAAAAAGCGTCAGGACTGGATGGTTTGAATCCAGCTTTCTTTCAAAACTTCTTGGAAACTTGGGAAAAGAGGTATATGAATGTTGTAACTCATGGCTGGCTAAATATTCTTTTCCTGCTGAGATTAATCACACAAATCTAGTGCTAATTCTCAAAAAGGTAGATTCTAATAATATGAAAGATTTTAGTCCTACAATATTATGCAATGTGCTCTACCAAATTTTGGCCAAAGTCTTGGTGAACCGTCTTAAGGTGCTTCTTCCCAGCTTAATATCGGAGAACCTATTTGCGTTTGTCTCAGGATATAGTATAACAGATAACATTTTTGTTGCTTTTGAGGTGCTCCACCATCTGAAATGGAAAAAAATAGGACAGGAAGGAGAGGTAGCTTTAAAACTCGACATAAGAAAATCGTATGACAGGGTGGACTGGAATTTTTTTAAAAATCGTATGAAAAGTCTTGGTTTCTGCAGTAAATAGATTAGTTGGGTCATGCTATGTGTTACGATGGTGTCTTATGAAGTATGTTTTAACGGCTCCTCGATTGGCTCGATAATCCCTAAATGGGGGCTTCGTCAAGGATATCCTCTTTCTATATATCTTTTTCTATTTTGTGTTGAAGGTCTTTCGGATGCCTTGAATATAGCAGCCACAAACGGTGTCATCCACGGGTGTAGGGTAAGTCTTACAGCTCCAGTTATTACTCACCTAATGTTTGCGGACGATATTTTCTTGTTTTTTAGAGCTGACACGGCAGAAGCTAATGTTGTTAAAAGGATTCTAAATATCTATGAATAACAGTCAGGTCAATCAGTGAACTTTAAAAAGTCTGGTGTGATTTTTAGCTCAAATGTGAGATCGAAAAGCAGCGAGAGTTAGTAGAAATTCTAGGAGTATCGGAAGCACTTGGAGACAGTAAATATCTAGGATTTCCTTCTTTAGTGGGCAGATCGAAAAAGAAGGTCTTTCGCTTTATTAAAGATAGGGTCTGGAAATGTATTCAAGGATGGAAGGGTAAGCCAATTTCTAGAGGAGGTAAATTGGTTCTTATTAAGAATGTTATTTAGTCGATTCCAGCATATTGTATGTCATGCTTCCTGCTACCAGAAACTATATGTACGGAGATCGAGCTCTAAATCAACAATTTTTGGTGGCGATCGGGTGATTCTGATAACAAATGCGTGAAGTGGATATCCTGGAGGGTATGAGCAGCACCAAGTGTCAAGGAGGACTAGGATTTCAGACTCTACATGGTTTTAACATTGATCTTTTAGGAAAGCACTGTTGGAAATTTATGTATCACCCCTAGTCTTTGGTTTCTCGAGTGTTCAAAGCTCGATATTTCACAGATGTGCATTTCCTAAAAAGCTATTAAAGGCACAAAATCATGCTTCATTTGGACCGGAATCCATACAAAAAGAAGCGCTATGTAATGGCTTCAGATGGGTTATTGGAGATGAAAAGGAGGTGGTGGCAGTTCAGGATCCTTGGCTCCGTAGAAAACAAAACTACCGTATGGAAAATATCCATGTTTACCAAGGAAGGAACGAGAAAATTACAGATTTATTCATTCACGGCATAAAGTAATGTGAGTAGTTGCACCATAATCCAACCACGAAGTATCCTTAGGTACAGAAGCCAAATTAACTTCAGAATAAACAGAACAAACAAAGACAAAAGTCTTACCCTTCTTCACATGCCAAGCATCATATTTGGAACACTCTTTCTTCATGTGTCCAGCCTTCTTACAAAAGTAGCAGGTTGTTCCCTTATCCTACTCTTGCAACTGATGATTGGGTTTTCCACTTGCAATATCCTTACCTCTCTTTTTTTTTTATCATGAGAGCTTGATTCTAAGTGAACACTCTCAGTCTTCTCTCAAAAAACCCTCTCTTCCTCTTGCACATAGTGTGAAATAAGCTCATTAAGAGTCCATTTTTCCTTTTGAGTATTATAACTCACCACAAAGTGGCCGAACTGAGGAGACAGAGAAATAAGAACCAAGTGAACAAGTAACTCATCCGAAAGTTCTAACTTGAGTTACTTGAGTTTTCCAGCACGATTAGACATCCCAATAATGTACTCCCTTATGTTTCCCATTCCTTTATACTTCATGGTCACGAGTTTTGACAGAAGATTACTCATTTTTAGCAAAATATGGCTCAATCTCGGAGGGGAACTTCTTGGCACGTGTGCTATCAGTAATAGAGCCCCGAATTCCAGTTGAAATCATTCGCTTCATGATCGCAAGACACATGCGATTAGAGCGTTCCCATTTCTTAATTTGATCCATTTTGGGATCATCCGTAGTGGAAACTGGTTGCTCTTTCCTTAGCGCAAGGTCGAGATCCATACAACCAAGAATGATCTCAACATTCTTTTTCCACGTGACATAATTTGTCCTATTCAACATTGCAATCATGCTCAATTTAGAAGAAGCGGTAACTGTAATGGAAAACAAATATACAACATAATATTCAAAAACTAGTATATACAATAATGTGATAAAATTTTAAATATTGGCAACACCGTCACAAGATATCTAGTGCAACATTAAATTTTAGTCTTTGGACAGAAAGTTTAATTTACAATTCGTACTCTCCACGCAATAATCAAGTATTAACAAATAATTTTTATCAAATAATATTACTTTCTTTGGACTGGTTTATTATTCACATGAAAAACTTAATATTTTTATATAGTTATTATCACAAGAATATTTTAATTTTGGCAAAACGTTACATTCCCTTGGGCCGATAAAATTTTCATAAAATTAAATATTCTATCATCATAATAATTTAAAATTAATCAATCTACACAAAAGAGGTCACTTTGGCGACATATTGCTTCAATCAATTAACTTAAAAAATATTTGACCACTTAAATAAAAAAGTTATTTTAATTTGCCAATAATTAATTTACTCACAAACATGTATTCTTAATTTATAGTCAAACACCGTAGATATTAACCTCTGACTAATTACGTTAGACCACCGAAAATCTAAAAAAAGAATATAATATGGTCTAACTTGTCAAAAAGTACACTCGAAACAAAAAAAAAGTTCACATGAATCCATGACTCTATAGTACTTGTTTGAAGGCACTTAATTCATAAACACAATATGTCAAGTAATTCCTATCCCCAACAGTAGCATGTAATAATACTCAACATCATAGAATAACATGTAATAGCACATCATATTAATAAAATTTAATAATAAACTATAACACAAAAGTTTAATCATGGTCATGTGTATTGATCTGAATTGCTAATCAATTAATAACCACACTATGGTCACATCAAATCATTGACTACGTGCTCGAGAATCACATAATATGAATTAAAACTAATGAAATCACTGTAGTGAGCCCTACCAGACGTCGGATCTCCATAATCTCATTAAATAATAACCGAACAAATCAAAATAGCACGTCTTAAAAAAGGCTTGAATCAATACACAATAATTAAATATGAAGAGACTTTGATGCCAATTGATATAATTTAACAATTCTGTAAACATATAATTGTCTAAAATAGAGACAAGAACCGTAATCATCATATCTAATTATTGAGATTAAACCGAAGGCAGAAACGTACGTGAATCCATAAGGTTATATTATAACGATATCTGAATCTGAATAACATTCATGATTATTGTCTTCCTCAACCAAGTACTCCTTAAGGTTTCTCAATAGCTATCTCTGATGGGTAGAAGATAACTCATTACACATACTTGATATATTGGAGACTATAACCCTTTTGTATACCACCTAGTTAAATCTCCTATTATAATTTAATTGGGCCTAGGTATCCACTTATTAGGTCCATACAATAGATTACATCTAATTGGGTTTGTGATTTGATCATTTAATTTAACCCAATATAATAGATAGCAAATATAATTGATATATTTATATGTAGCCAATAAATTAATTATTATTATTAAAATAATAATAACAGGTTATACTTAATTAGAAATGAGGATCAAAATCAATTGACGCGTGACAGTCACATTTGTGATGGTAGCCTATTCCCCTATTTATTCTAGTGTCTGCCCATAAACCTCTCTATGGCTATATATATACATGGAAATTTAAGGGGTCTGGGTCCCTGGCCCCCTCAGATGGGAAGAATTACCGGGTAGTATACCTTTTAATAGTCATTGTTTGTTTAGAACACTTGGCAAGTGGGTTGTGTGTTTGGTAGCAGATTACATTTGGATCCGAGCTTGCTAAGAGGCCAGTATTGCAAAGTTATTGATATTTCTCACTTTGTGAATGTGTGCTTTTTTTAATACTTAATAATACATGTCATGATTTTGTTTTTTTATTAAAACTCTCCCCATTGCATGTTCCGGTTTTTTTACTGTATGTTGTTCTATATATGTGTTTGGTGAATATATAGTTTTAACTATTAAGGATATCAAATAGAATTTGTATACTAATACATATATGATGGTGTTGCATTATAGTTGTTCACAAATACCGGTAGGATTGCTATTAAATATATATCTTGTGTGGTGGAATGAAAAACGTTCAGATAAATTTTAATTTTATACACTTGCAAGTTTAGGCTATTATGTTACTGCATGCCAGAGTTAAATTCTCTCTGACTTATAAGCAAATTGGACTCCCTAAAATTATTTTCTGCGTGTGTCACTGTATATACATATATTGACTAGATAATGATAGACATATATGGGTTTTTTTAATATGATTTCATTATTTCCACCAATATATATTGTTCAATACAAAAATTAAGCAATCAATATTTAATATATATCTTTAAATTAAATTACATGGAATCATTTAATGCTATTAATTGCTAAACTGTACTAATATTAGAAATTTTGTTTATGTGTCAGGTTCAAAATTCATATGATCCGACTTTAGATGTGCTTAATATACCAGCTTGTGCAGCATCTCTTGTTCTAGCTGAAGCAACCAATTTTAATTGCTCCGCTTTTTCAGATCCCATGGCTGAAAAAAATACATACATAAATAATGCATATAAATAGCAGGGACGTTGCCCTTTTTGTAGTAGGAGTATTAATACACGAAGGGATAGACTAAGGATTTACATTTTCCAGAGTTTGGTGATTTTCAAGTTCTGTTGTTGATAGTCAAATGATATGAAATTTCATATGCATTTAATTTGATAAATAAGAAATTAAAATGATTTATTTATTGATGTGGCTACTCATGATAACTTATTGTTTTAAGGCAACATTGGTCACTTTTTCTGTAATATAAATAGTAAAAATTGGCTGAAAATACACTATATCTGACAAAGAAAAATGAAGAAAATTTTTTCAAAAATTTTTCTCTAGAATTTTTGTTTTGTAAATACTCAATCAAGAAGATAATAAACATGGATACTATAACTTATGTATAGAACACCACCAGCAAGATCTTAATATATATATATGTGTATAAATGTAGATAACTTTTAAACGGAGTAAAAACAAACAAGTGGAGTTGATAGGTTATTAGCTGTTAGAGAAATCAAATAAATACAAGAATGAAAGACCTACAAACTAGGAACCAGTAACAGATGTTTCCTACACTATCTCCACTACCCAGACTTATTCAACTATGCCTAAAAACTCTCCTGAATGTTGTACTAAAACAATTAAAACAAGGAATATGTTTAGATTAAAACCAACAAGCACCCCTTTAATCTAAACGTCTTTATTGAGATTCTTAACTCATAGCAATTGACGGATATTCTCGAACTAGACTATTGGTAATGCTTTTGTGAGGACATCAACACGCTGTTCATCTGAACGAATATGCTTAATAATAATTTCACCACGTTCAACACATTCTCTGATAAAGTGATACCGTATATCAATATGTTTTGATCTACCATGAAAAAATGGGTTTTTGGCCAAATCTATGGAAGATTTGTTGTCAATGTATAGCACCATAGGCCCAACACAACCATCTGTAACTTCTCCCAGTAGCTTTCGCAGCCATATTCCCTGACACGCTGCTCCGGTAGCTGCCATAAATTCAGCTTCGCAAGACGACAAGGCAACACACTTTTGTTTTTGAGAAACCCAGGTTATCACACTCTCATTCAGGTAGAAGACCATGCCTCCGGTGCTTTTTCTGTTGTTAATATGGGCAGCCAAATCACTGTCTGAGAACCCTGTCAATACATTATTCCCGCTATCTTTAGAGTAGATTAAACCATAATTCATCGTTCCTTTAACATAATGAAGTATTCGCGTAGCCGCATTCAGGTGGATAACAGTTGGTCTTTCCATAAATTGAATGATTATCCCTATGACATATGCAATGTCTGGTCGGGTATAAACGAGATATCAAAGACCACCGACTATGCTTTTGAACTCCTTTGAATCAATTGCTGCTCCTCCTTCATCCTTTGTGATCAAAAGTTTTGGCTCCATTGGATACTTTGTTGGGTTACAATCTCCCATGCCCGCTTTTTCTAAAACTTTCTTGGCATATGCTCCCTGTTTAAGCTTAATGTACCCTTTTCCCTGCTCAACTTCGATTCCCAGTTAGTAAGAGAGAGTACCTAGCTCGCTCATATCAAAAGACTCACCCATTTAATCCTTGAACTTTCGTATAACAGCAACATTAGTTCCAGTCACCAGCAAGTCATCAACATAGACTGCTACAATCAACACCACACATTCTTCCTTTTTAGTGTAAACATCATGTTATTAAGGACACCTTTTTAAAAACATGCTCTCCAGGCATTTACTCAGCTTCGAGTACCAGGCTCGAGGAGCTTGACGAAGGCCGTACAAAGCCTTGTGTAGCTTGTAAAACATGTGTTCCTGGCCAGGTTTTACAAAACCCTCAGGTTGCGATACATACACCTCTTCCGTTGACTCCCCATTTAGAAATGCTGATTTCACATCTAGGTAATGTACTCCCCACCCATGTTTAGCTGATATAGCAAGAATAAGCCGTACTGTCTCGAGGCGAGTCACAAGTGCAAAAATTTCCTCAAAGTCTACTTCGTATTCTTGCACATACCCTTTTGCCACGATCCTTGCCTTATGTTTCACTATTTACCCATTTGAATCCTTCTTTAACTTGAAAACCCATTTTAAATCTATAGGTTTCTTACCTGGTGGCAGCTCTGTCAGTGTCCAGGTCTCGGTTCTTTCAACTGCCTCCAATTCCGATTTCATAGCATTTTTCCATTCCTTCTTCCTTGATGCTTGATCATAGTTTAGTGGCTCATCCATGCCTATAAGCAACAACTCATCATCTAATTCGACTATCTCTGTGTTGTTGTAAATATCATCAAGACTCCCGAATTTTCGAGGTTCACTACTAACAGCAGAGCTGTCACCATCAGAGATGCCATAAACTTGTGTTGAGACTGACGTAGGTATTGCTTCCAGTGAAGGGCTTTTTGGTTCTGGGCTCGAGTATATAGAGTCATATGGCACAGTGTCTGTATGTTGTGGAGTGTTGAAACCCTCTCCTTCCTCGCATCTGTTGGTGTCTCCGGACTCAAAACCAAAAATCATAAAATAATTCTGCTGTGTTTGGTGTCCTTCTTCAAGCTGATCCCACGACTACATTTTCTTATCTTCAAAAGCCATGTCACGACTAACGTGCACTTGCTTGGACACGGGATCATATAAGCGACAGGCCTTAGTTCCAGCTTCTCTGCCCAAATTTATCACTGCTTTACTGCGGTCATCCAGTTTCTTCAGCTGCCCACTAGGAATTTTCATATGTGTGACAGAACACATAACCATGCATACAGTCAAGCAATCTCACATATATAATCACATAACGACTCAGGTCTGATCATAGAATTTATCCATCTTTAATCTTTATCCTCTTTTATGCGTACCGGGTCACGTTCAGCCTGACGGCCCGACGCTCAGCGTTTCGATTACGCTTCTCATTATCTTTACCAATCAACATGTCACTTAGGACGGAATACTTTATTTATACATTCATTTCATTCAATCATACAAACTTTACATTTTATATTCTTTAACTCCTTATTAGGACGGGTTCCGTTCTACCTGACGGCACGACACCACAGCTTAACTTCTAAGCTGACTCTTTAAATTGGAACATTTTTATCCACGCTCCTATAATCTAATATATAGAAAAGATAATTAATCATTACTTAGTCACATAATTATAATCACATCACATAACACATACTTTATTGACTTAATTATGTCGCAAAATTCTCAGTCGTCACAAGAACCCTCAAAACTCGATTCTGAATGCTCCATTAGGGGCACAATCTAAGGGTTTTGAGATGTCAACTATGGTCTCAAGGAGTTGATGAGTTTCTAGATTGGGTAATTATTGTTGATAATTTTTTAATAACGATAATTTTATTAATGTCATGGGTGTTCTTAACAATATGCAGGCTGCGATAACTCGAGTCAAATCCCGAGCATTTTTCAAAACCGGGTCCAGTCCCGATTCTGAGTCCGAAATAATCAGAAGCCTACTATCCTAATTGTAACCAACTTGGGTAAACAATAATCCCACCATAGGCCCCCAAAAGATCATGATTTATTGGTGCATATAGTAGTAGTACTTTATCTTATAAACTGAACAGAAGTCCCAAATCTTATTGATGTGGGACTAAGATGTTACAAACTCCTCCACCTAAAGTTTTGACATCCTCATCAGGCCCGAACAAATAGGCCATGGGACAAAGATCATACCTCTCTACATATTGTGAAATAATACCGGATGGCTTTGTGTTCCCACCTCCGAATCTTTATCCATTTTAGGATAATAGCATTAGCCTTCGTATTCCCACCTTCGATAACCTGATGAATCAAGATTTAGAGAGTCAGCTCTGATACTATATATGACAACCTGGGTCAAACCATGAGCATTTTTCAAAACCTGGTCAAATTCTGATTCTGAGTCTGAAATAAGTCGAAGACTACTGTTCCAAATTCAGCCAATTTGGGTAAACAATAAGCCTACCCAAGGCCCGAAAAGATCATAATTTATTCATGCACATAGTAGTAGTACTTTGCCTTATAATCTGAACAGAAATCTTAAATCTTATCGATGTGGGACTGGGATGTTACATATGCTAAGATGGTAGAGTTTTGTTTGAAAGGCGTTGGTTGTAGATGGTGGGAATAAAATTTCTCCAGTGGCGGCAAATTGTACTGGAACTTCTTCATGAAACAAATACTAGATGTTGGCGAAGAAGAATCGTCACTCTACATTATAAACATCTCCAGTTGGTTTCAAATTTCTATAATATAATAATATATAGAATTTTTTTTAAATTATTCACATTTAATGTCACATAATAATATAAGTTATGGTCAGAGAAGTTTATTTACAAGAATCAAATAATGAACTTATGGCACAACAAGGCACATGCTTGTTTGTTCTTTACTTGTTCTTAATCAAATAATTAAGGTAAATTTCTGAAAAACTATGAATGCTATTTCTTAATTTCCAAATAAACTCTTTAGACCTGGTTTATAATTTGATGTAATTATTGATGGTAGTGCACGTCAAATACATATTTAGTCAGAAATAGGGGTTTTTTAACTTTTGGAAATAACGATTATATGTAGTTATACGAGTAATGCTACTAAATGAATGTTAAAATATAAATATTTCTAGTTCTAGATCGTGAATATGAACGAATACATAATGTAGCCTAGTTTAATTTAATGTAATATTAATTAGGATTTCATAACCAATTTATTGCTCTTAGTAATTTTACATAACAGGTCTAACATCAGCTTTATATAGGTTATATTCATCAAATTAGTGGACACAAAATTTAACTTATAATATGTGGATTTATACTTGGGTACCACCTTAAATCAAATACTGAATAATAATCGAGCCCAGTGACATCAAACATTCATCCTTCTAGAAAGATAGTCATAAGTCCAAGACCGGACTTGCATCAAAGAAGGGTCCCAACAAGAAAAAGAGATATGTCAACACTCTTCTTGCCGGAAGGTCGGCTAACACCCAACACTCTTCTTGTAGAACAATATCAAAAATAACACCAAGGAAAATACCAAACATTCAATGTCCAAGAAGGATAGTCTCAAGACCAAGAATAACATGTTTACAAAGTTCAAGGGCAAAGGTAACAAAATAGTATTCATTTACGTTTTATATTCATTTCTTAAATTTTCAATTACCATATTATTTACGTGTTTTCACCTTAAATTTAACAAGAAAGTTGCATGGAATGTATACATTATTATCATAAACTAAATTCATCACATGGACACATAATTACGTGTCAATCATAATTTTAGCAATATATAGAGTATCATAAATACTATGTATGCTGTACTTTTATATTATAAATTTCATTCATGATCTTTTTTTATTTTTATAAATAATTTCATGGAAACTAGGTACTTTGTTTCTTTCGCCAATAACAAATTTGCTCAATATTTAATTTATTTATTCTAGACCAAGAAATTTGAATGAATTCTTACTCCAAGAAAAAAGAGTCATGAAGAATCGAAAAACTGGTCTCAAATTGCCCTTGTAGGTTGGAAATGAGTGCAAAACTGACCTTTGAACAACCAATATAATTGATCATTTAAAACCAGGTTGGTTTTGACCTATTGGATGGAAATAAAAGGTAAACCGAGCTTGATCGACCAACTTTATTGATTGTTTATAAAATTTGGATACCTTAATATGTGACCCCAAATACCATACCCCAAATACCATATTGAAAATCCACGTCTTAACTATTTCCCCAACTGACCTATATTTTAGTCGGAAAAGGTTGGTCGCAAATATAGAATTATTTATTTCCAATTTTCGGTCGTATATAGACACAAAAAAGTTGTATGTTATATTTGGTCGTGTATATAACAGTAGGCCAAAAATGATTAATCAAATCAATTGTGCAAAATCGACAAATGTTGAAGGAGATAGTAGTAAATGATTTGAATTTGGTGGCTTATGGTGAAAATGGTGGTTGGAAATTACTTTAATTTGGTCGCTTTAAAGAAAAGTATGGTAATATCAGTTCAATAATTTGGTAATTCACAAAAACAATATATTAAAATTGAATTCTTTTAAATGCAAATAATAGAGTCATATAAATTTTTTTCATTATCGTCATAAAATAATAAGTGATACAATCAACTAAAACTAAAATACATTATTACCAAAAACTAAAATAAATTACAATAGAACTAAATTAAACACTAAATAGTAGAATTCTTATATCTATAAAATCATCCCCTTCTTCACAAGTGAACCATCTTCTTCTTCACATTTATTGTTTTCAACATTTGTTGGAACAAAGTGATTTTTCCAATTACCCAAATTAACCGAGCATTGATTAGTATATAAACATACGTGTAATATTGAAAAATTTGAATACAAATTCACATATGTAAAAAATATAGAGTTAAAACATCTTTACATTAAAAAACTAGAGGGATATATCAAACACCCACTCACAATTAAGTTTGTGATATGATTACCAATTAATTTTGAAGAGGATGAAGTTGATTACACCAAAAATTAGTTATTATAATGATATGATAAATAAAATAGAAATATACAAATAAAACAAATTAGAAAGAAAACATATTAAAAATTTAAGGCAAATTAGAAAGAAAACAAATTATAATGATATTATGGTCGATTTTGCTTTAAATGTGATATCATTTAAGGCAATATCAGTCACTTTTTATGGACTAAATACACTAAATACACTAAATGTGCCTAGAATTGATGTTTCGAAATTACTCAAACAAGAAGATAATAAAGATGGGTACTATAACTTATTTATGGCTCAGAAGCCAAACAAACTGAATTTGTATTAAAACAAACTTCTTTTTGCTCGAACATGACGTGTCACTTTATCGATCAATAGTGTTGCGAAACAATAGTGTTGTGACATTGGATTAACCCCCTGAACCATGAAAGCCTAAAAAACTTTAGGATAGTAAGATATGTATATATATACCCTAAGTTTTTATCTAGATTATGTGTTTCATCTTCTTTGACTACAAAAGCTGCCGCATCTCCCATATATGTAGGGCTGTGAGGTAGGGTGCACCTCATGACCTGTTTCTAGAAGATGGGCCTTTACTGCATCTAGAACCTTCTTACATATGGACAGGTCCAATTTAAATGTGAAGCCCAAATTAATTTTTCTTATAAATAAGCCTATCTATTACAACTTTGAAATCCACATTAATTAGGGTTAATTTTCTCACTTATTTATAATATTCTTTATTCTTTATAATCCTTTTAAATCGCTGTTTTTTATAATTCACAATATATTTTTATATTTATTTACAATTATATAGTTGACAAAGCCACCTTCCATTTGAAAAATCTGATTACACATATTTATTTAGTTACATTTATTATATTGATGGTGCCGGCTTTAAAATGAAATATTCTATTACATTTTTTTAATTTTCATAACTCTTTAAATCCAAACAATATTTAATTTAAAGGTTAAGTTGGAGATTTGTTGATAATGGTCTAGGTAAATGCTTAGGTTATGTTAGAAATTTATAAATATTTTTATTTCTTGATTTTTAATATTTTATCAATTATTTCTTAGGGTGAAACTACAAGAAGTGACTTTTTGTAGTTTTTATTTGTTAAAATATGATTAAAAAAATATCAGTGTTTGTTAGATTTATTTTCTCAATTATCGTTGGTTAAATGTCTAATTTAAAATGAATTAGACTTTAAAATTTGATCATTCTTTAAGGTGATAAATGGCAACTTGCTATCTTTCATGTTCTATCATATAATACTAGCTTGTTTACTTTCTTAAAATGGTTTGAACTAGACTTTAATGTGCAATAAGTGCAATCTTACAAATTTTGCAATATTCTCAATATTGAATAAATGATGCAATCACATGATAATAGAAAGTAACGTAATATTTTTTGTCAGATACCGATCTCCATTGCACATGTCACACTTTGTCCTGTTATTTTTCTTGTAACATAACATGCTATCTTTCTCCCAAGTATAGATTTTTCACACTCCATATTCAATTTTTTAATCATTTTTGGCGCATTGTAGTACTATACAAGTAATTTAAGATCATCAAGCAATACTAATCCAATAAGCCGAGACAAGTCATCCATTGTTACTATAGTTATGGTTATTTTTTCAATGAAACGACTTCATATAAACTCCGATGCATTGTTTTGATAAATTGATTCAAAAGTAGTAATCACCATCTTCTAAAAAAATTATTGTTTCATTCTGTTCTTCATCAAAATTCTCACAATTTACAAAATTATCGTTATCATGTGCATTATGCATATACTATACTAAAATTGTTCATATACAATGCGTTTTTGTTGTAGAAGTAGGATAAAAAAACATTACATAAAACTATAATAAACATCACCTATTTAAAATCGGTTGCTTCGGCTACTGATGTAAAGAGATATTTTAACATCACTTCTTCTGAAATAGAAGTTACAATTTTAGGGAGACATCAGTTGCTCATAAAAGCGATGTCCAAACTACTTTTAAAAAAAAGACGCGACACATACATTTTCTCCAACTTAAAACGTATTCCTCTTTTAGTTAAAACATTCCACCCATCCCATTTCATTTCCCCCCATTGACATTTTCTTTCCCCCCCTTTCTTTCACTATTCCAGTCGACATCTATTCAAATATACTCTATTCAAATCTTATATACTCTACTCACAATCTTCTCAAGAAACCCTAAGTCTATACTAATCTACATACAAGAACCCTGAATCGAAACCCCGAGATACAAACCCCAAATGTCAAATTCCTAATTAGCTTATATCTACTTGGTACTTTAATTTAGAATACTCGATTCTTGTAGAGAGAGCTTATATATACTCGATTAACCTGTTATCTACCTTGATTTCTAAGTGTTTTTCTAATTTTTTTTTTGAAATTTCAAATTTTGGATTTTAATTTAAATTTTTTAATAAATTGGTTGATTCTTTATTTTGGGTCATCTACAAAGTAAGTTACTTTTCAGTTTTTGTGAATGCATATCTATTTTTTGTTAAATATAAGCATGTTCGTCCAATTTACGTTTGTATTTTTTAACTTAAGCATCTTTTTTAACATTTTGTTCATTTCTTGTTGTTACTTCCAGGGCCCCGTGTTTGTACTTCTTTATTTATTGTGCTTGATTTCGTTCTTGGTTATCTTATTTTCTTTTTGTTCTTGTAAGTCTCTAAATCGATTACTGATTTGCATACTTGTTTTGATAATTTGTTTTGTATACTTGATTTAAGAAGTTCTTTTGTATACTTGATTTGTAATATAAATGATGTATGTGTTTAAGTTTATGATTTTTGTTACATACTTCATTTGTTAAATATATTAGTGTGTGTCTCTGTAATGTGTTATATCTTTAATTTTATAAATGATAATTATAAATGTTAGTGAATTAGAAGTTTTATTCGGTATCTGCTATTATACTATTATATATGGAGTTGTTTGAGTGATGTTATCTTATATTTCTTTTTTTCTTTTTTAAATATTTTGTTATTTTGATTTTAAACAAATATAAAGAGTTATTATGTTGGTTTAATTTAGTCTAGTTTATAAATTTAGTCTAGTTTTGTAATTAATTGGGTATATGTGTAGGATCTTAAAGTAATGAATTAGTACTATAAATTATTAGGATATCAAGGTATTTACTCCGTTCTAAGTTTACATAAATAATCCCTACAGTAACCATCACAAATTTGATATACCTTTTATTAAATAATTATAAATAGGTATGTGTTGGATTTTTAATATTTATAGTGGCTATCAGGTAGGGAAATTTGATGGATAAGACATGGATTTTGCAAGATAGGGATTCTTTAGCGTTTGAAATAGGGGTGGAAAACTTCTTGATATATGCTGAAGAAAATTCTGAAGATCGTAACAAAATTCCTTACCCTTGTGGACATGCGCCAATTTTAAAAAATTTTCTATAAAAACAATCAGGGGCCATATCTATGACATTGGCTTTTTCTAGGTTATGTGCTTTGGGTTTGGCACGGGGAGACTGTTTCTACGGGTCCTAAATCTTCAAGTGCTAGTTGTCCATCTGAAGAGCAAGCTCTAGACCCATCTCCTGAGCAAGCCTCTGATGAAGCGTCAGAGCAAGATCAGGAGCATGTCGCTGCTTCAGAAACTATTGATGTTTGTGAAGCGGCATATAACTCGGGTCAATATGATAATGATTCATATCAGTTTAGGAGGTTCGTAGCCGATGCTGAGCAACCTCTATATGAGGGTAGTGACTGTACTAAGTTAGAGTCGATGTTGAAGTTGCATAACTGGAAATTTAGGTTTCGTATTACCGATAGTGCCTTCACTGACCTCCTTTCTTCTATTAGGTCTCTACTTCCCAAAGATAATGTGTTACCTAGTAATGCATATAAAGTTTTCGACGATGCTATCTTAAAGAAATTTTGCAGTCTCGCATAAAAATCATGTCAGTCCTCACAGGTCTGGGACTCCTTGGTTATATTGACAGTATTGTCTCTGCACTATCTCAGTTCTTGGCAGACAATCAACCCAAGCTAGCTTTTATCATATGGAATCTCCAAGACAAATACATATTAATTGCCTTATTAGGAAGCTGCCAAGAAACGATATTCCAATCGTTAATCTCCACTGCTAACATAGCCAAATAAATATGGGATCAGTTGGTTACTCTGTTCTCCAACAAGTAATTTTGTCGCATCATGTCACTCAAAACTCATATTATGAATAATCCTTGTAACGCCCATAATATGTGTGACTATTTGCATGACATCAAAATCACAACTGACAAATTAGCAATCGCTGGCCAACCTGTGTCTGACGATGATCTTGTCATTCTCACCTTATCTTCACTCGGAGATGATTTTCAAAACATTAAGGATGTTATGTCTATTGGGGAAGCCCCACTAACATTTGGTGCCCCACATGAGCAGTTAATTAATTATGGATGAGGACTCAGATCCAAACCCTCGATACCAGCAATTGTCATACTTTAAATATTAGTTTAAAGCCACACTTTTAAAAAAATAAAGATTGTAAGTTCATTTGGATTATTGAACTTTGAGAGTAAGGGCAATTTTTCTAAGTTATGGTTATAGACTTAATTATTTCTCCGTATAACGTGGGATTCTAGTTTTCTCCTCTCCAAACTTTTCAAGTCTATGAGAGGGTTCCAAGGTGGAATCATGGACTCTGATTTAGATGTGTAGATGGAAGAGCTTAACATAGCGGAAGAGGAAAATGAAGAACTATATTTTGATGACGAAGTGGTGGGTCAAGCCAATAAGTTTGAGCTGTGTCTGGTCAGAAGATTTTTGACTGAAAAAAACATCAATGTGAAGGCTATGAAAATGAAAATGGCCAATGTTTGGAAGCCCGCAATGGGAATTAGCATTAAGGACATTAAGTTTAGTTTTGTTCTTATTTCAGGTTTACCATAAGGATGATTTAACTTGGGTACAAAAAGGAGGTCCATGGAGCTTTGATGGTGCAATCTTGGTGCTTAGTGGTATTGCTTTGGGAGAGGATCCCTCGAAAATTCCATTAACAACTGTGAATTTCTGAATTCAAATCCATGATTTTCCAATTGGGTTTATGTCGGAATCCATTTATAGAGAGCTTGGGAATTTTTTGGGTACATTCATCGAATATGATCCCAATAATAACAGGGGAATATGGAGGAATCATATGCGTGTCAGAATTCAGGTGGACGTTAGGAAACCTCTCAAGAGAAAGAAGAAGGTGACTAGAAAAAATGCAGCAGACTTCATTGTCCAATGTAAGTATGAAAAACTTGGTGACTTTTGTTTCAGATGTAGCATGCTATCACACAAGGAGAGATTTTTCCAAAGGAAATTTAGTTATCACGATGGTGCGGAAGAAAAGGAATGAGGAGCGTGGTTGTGAGCTCAGCCGCGTAGGGTGGCCGGAAAAAATAAATGGCTCCGAGAGGAGGGAGATGATGACTAGGGGGAATGGTATGGAAAAGATAACAAATTCCAGGATTTTCCAAAGATCAGGTGCGCAATTTTGGGAAGCTGGTTATTCCTAAGCGCAAAAATTGGGAAAACAAAAAGGAAATTATATTATTTCGGAAGTTTTGAATTTAAGTGATATCACTCAGGTAGCGGGAGATAATTCAAAAAGTTTAAATGTCAATAGGCCTGTGGATGAGGAACTTATTGGGATGGACTTGGAGGAAAGAAAACATAGAAGATTTGGGTCATCTTGTACTGACATCATGGATGCTAATAACTCTGGGCTTTATCCTACATAATTTGTTCTTTCTAATGGTGATTGTACAGACTCTAACAAATTTCATTGGCTAAGCTTCCGAAGCAAGCTAGCCAGGGATTATGAATTGCTTAGGATCGAACTATCGGGGATTGGAAAACCCTCAGACAGTTCGAGTTTTACGCGATCTCGTTAAGGATCGTAAACCTGATGTTCTATTTCTTTCAGAAATGATATATATAGCTAGTAGAATAAAGAGTCTCCTTATTCAGTTAGAGTTTTCTCAGTGCTTTTTGGTGGATAGAATGGGTCAAGGTGGTGGTTTAGCAGTATTCTGGAAAGATCATGCTGGGTGTCAAGTGTCAGGTTTCTCTCAAAATCACATCGACATTGAATTTTGAGATAACAACGGCGTATCTTGGAGACTGACATGCTTTTATGGTTATCCTGAAAGACATAACCGGAAGAAATCTTGGGATAAAATCAGAAGGTTGGCTAAGCTCTCTCAAGTGCCTTGGGTTATATTTGGAGATTTTAATGATTTGCTTCATAAGGAGGATAAATGGGGCATAACTGATCACCCTCGGAGTCTCATTAAGGGGTTTCGCTTAGCTTTGGAGGACTGTGATCTTACATATATTGACTTGTGTGGAGGAAAGTATACATGAGAGAAGTGTTGAGGTAAGCAGGATTGGGTCCGTGAAAAATTGGATCGTGCTTTTAGCATGGTAAGTTGGCTAAACAAATTTCCATTGTTTAAGCTATCTGTTCATCATACTACAAGGTCTGATCATGAGCCAATTCAGCTAGAATTTGTATGTTCAATAATGTCGCATAGGCAGTTCCGGTTTAAATTCGAAAATGTTTGTTTGAAATATCCAGATTTTAAAAAAGAAGTGCAAAGCTACTGGTCTAAAATCCCTCCAATTCATTTACTTCCTAAACTGCAGGGGGTCTCTACGTTTATGGAAAAATAGGGGAAGAATTTTTTCAATAAGTTCTGAGAAAAAGTGAGAAGGCAGAAGGAGATCATAGATGATCTGGTGAATCGAACTAACATAGCTGGAGTGAATCTTTATTTGGAGGAAGAAGAGTGTCTTATTAATTTGTTGTAGGAGGAAACATATTGGAAGCACCGTGCCAAGCTTTTCTGGTTAGAAGGGGATGCCAATACTAAACTCTTCCACGCATCAGCAACGAGAAGAAGAAGACGAATTATATTAGTTATTTACTAAATGATGCTGGTGAAAGAGTGAAGAATGATGAAGGTATGCAATCTATTATACAAGATTATTACTAGACTATTTTTGAAGCTTCAGAAGAGGTAAAGATGGAGGAAGGTATTCCACAAAATCGACGTTCACGAGAACAGAATAATAAGCTTGTTCAAGAGTTGTCATTTGAGTAATTCTCTGCAACTGTGAAACAAATGCATCCTGAAAAAGCGTCAGGACTGGATGGTTTGAATCCAGCTTTCTTTCAAAACTTCTTGGAAACTTGGGAAAAGAGGTATATGAATGTTGTAACTCATGGCTGGCTAAATATTCTTTTCCTGCTGAGATTAATCACACAAATCTAGTGCTAATTCTCAAAAAGGTAGATTCTAATAATATGAAAGATTTTAGTCCTACAATATTATGCAATGTGCTCTACCAAATTTTGGCCAAAGTCTTGGTGAACCGTCTTAAGGTGCTTCTTCCCAGCTTAATATCGGAGAACCTATTTGCGTTTGTCTCAGGATATAGTATAACAGATAACATTTTTGTTGCTTTTGAGGTGCTCCACCATCTGAAATGGAAAAAAATAGGACAGGAAGGAGAGGTAGCTTTAAAACTCGACATAAGAAAATCGTATGACAGGGTGGACTGGAATTTTTTTAAAAATCGTATGAAAAGTCTTGGTTTCTGCAGTAAATAGATTAGTTGGGTCATGCTATGTGTTACGATGGTGTCTTATGAAGTATGTTTTAACGGCTCCTCGATTGGCTCGATAATCCCTAAATGGGGGCTTCGTCAAGGATATCCTCTTTCTATATATCTTTTTCTATTTTGTGTTGAAGGTCTTTCGGATGCCTTGAATATAGCAGCCACAAACGGTGTCATCCACGGGTGTAGGGTAAGTCTTACAGCTCCAGTTATTACTCACCTAATGTTTGCGGACGATATTTTCTTGTTTTTTAGAGCTGACACGGCAGAAGCTAATGTTGTTAAAAGGATTCTAAATATCTATGAATAACAGTCAGGTCAATCAGTGAACTTTAAAAAGTCTGGTGTGATTTTTAGCTCAAATGTGAGATCGAAAAGCAGCGAGAGTTAGTAGAAATTCTAGGAGTATCGGAAGCACTTGGAGACAGTAAATATCTAGGATTTCCTTCTTTAGTGGGCAGATCGAAAAAGAAGGTCTTTCGCTTTATTAAAGATAGGGTCTGGAAATGTATTCAAGGATGGAAGGGTAAGCCAATTTCTAGAGGAGGTAAATTGGTTCTTATTAAGAATGTTATTTAGTCGATTCCAGCATATTGTATGTCATGCTTCCTGCTACCAGAAACTATATGTACGGAGATCGAGCTCTAAATCAACAATTTTTGGTGGCGATCGGGTGATTCTGATAACAAATGCGTGAAGTGGATATCCTGGAGGGTATGAGCAGCACCAAGTGTCAAGGAGGACTAGGATTTCAGACTCTACATGGTTTTAACATTGATCTTTTAGGAAAGCACTGTTGGAAATTTATGTATCACCCCTAGTCTTTGGTTTCTCGAGTGTTCAAAGCTCGATATTTCACAGATGTGCATTTCCTAAAAAGCTATTAAAGGCACAAAATCATGCTTCATTTGGACCGGAATCCATACAAAAAGAAGCGCTATGTAATGGCTTCAGATGGGTTATTGGAGATGAAAAGGAGGTGGTGGCAGTTCAGGATCCTTGGCTCCGCAGAAAACAAAACTACCGTATGGAAAATATCCATGTTTACCAAGGAAGGAACGAGAAAATTACAGATTTATTCATTCACGGCATAAAGTAATGTGAGTAGTTGCACCATAATCCAACCACGAAGTATCCTTAGGTACAGAAGCCAAATTAACTTCAGAATAAACAGAACAAACAAAGACAAAAGTCTTACCCTTCTTCACATGCCAAGCATCATATTTGGAACACTCTTTCTTCATGTGTCCAGCCTTCTTACAAAAGTAGCAGGTTGTTCCCTTATCCTACTCTTGCAACTGATGATTGGGTTTTCCACTTGCAATATCCTTACCTCTCTTTTTTTTTATCATGAGAGCTTGATTCTAAGTGAACACTCTCAGTCTTCTCTCAAAAAACCCTCTCTTCCTCTTGCACATAGTGTGAAATAAGCTCATTAAGAGTCCATTTTTCCTTTTGAGTATTATAACTCACCACAAAGTGGCCGAACTGAGGAGACAGAGAAATAAGAACCAAGTGAACAAGTAACTCATCCGAAAGTTCTAACTTGAGTTACTTGAGTTTTCCAGCACGATTAGACATCCCAATAATGTACTCCCTTATGTTTCCCATTCCTTTATACTTCATGGTCACGAGTTTTGACAGAAGATTACTCATTTTTAGCAAAATATGGCTCAATCTCGGAGGGGAACTTCTTGGCACGTGTGCTATCAGTAATAGAGCCCCGAATTCCAGTTGAAATCATTCGCTTCATGATCGCAAGACACATGCGATTAGAGCGTTCCCATTTCTTAATTTGATCCATTTTGGGATCATCCGTAGTGGAAACTGGTTGCTCTTTCCTTAGCGCAAGGTCGAGATCCATACAACCAAGAATGATCTCAACATTCTTTTTCCACGTGACATAATTTGTCCTATTCAACATTGCAATCATGCTCAATTTAGAAGAAGCGGTAACTGTAATGGAAAACAAATATACAACATAATACTCAAAAACTAGTATATACAATAATGTGATAAAATTTTAAATATTGGCAACACCGTCACAAGATATCTAGTGCAACATTAAATTTTAGTCTTTGGACAGAAAGTTTAATTTACAATTCGTACTCTCCACGCAATAATCAAGTATTAACAAATAATTTTTATCAAATAATATTACTTTCTTTGGACTGGTTTATTATTCACATGAAAAACTTAATATTTTTATATAGTTATTATCACAAGAATATTTTAATTTTGGCAAAACGTTACATTCCCTTGGGCCGATAAATTTTCATAAAATTAAATATTCTATCATCATAATAATTTAAAATTAATCAATCTACACAAAAGAGGTCACTTTGGCGACATATTGCTTCAATCAATTAACTTAAAAAATATTTGACCACTTAAATAAAAAGTTATTTTAATTTGCCAATAATTAATTTACTCACAAACATGTATTCTTAATTTATAGTCAAACACCGTAGATATTAACCTCTGACTAATTACGTTAGACCACCGAAAATCTAAAAAAAGAATATAATATGGTCTAACTTGTCAAAAAGTACACTCGAAACAAAAAAAAAGTTCACATGAATCCATGACTCTATAGTACTTGTTTGAAGGCACTTAATTCATAAACACAATATGTCAAGTAATTCCTATCCCCAACAGTAGCATGTAATAATACTCAACATCATAGAATAACATGTAATAGCACATCATATTAATAAAATTTAATAATAAACTATAACACAAAAGTTTAATCATGGTCATGTGTATTGATCTGAATTGCTAATCAATTAATAACCACACTATGGTCACATCAAATCATTGACTACGTGCTCGAGAATCACATAATATGAATTAAAACTAATGAAATCACTGTAGTGAGCCCTACCAGACGTCGGATCTCCATAATCTCATTAAATAATAACCGAACAAATCAAAATAGCACGTCTTAAAAAAGGCTTGAATCAATACACAATAATTAAATATGAAGAGACTTTGATGCCAATTGATATAATTTAACAATTCTGTAAACATATAATTGTCTAAAATAGAGACAAGAACCGTAATCATCATATCTAATTATTGAGATTAAACCGAAGGCAGAAACGTACGTGAATCCATAAGGTTATATTATAACGATATCTGAATCTGAATAACATTCATGATTATTGTCTTCCTCAACCAAGTACTCCTTAAGGTTTCTCAATAGCTATCTCTGATGGGTAGAAGATAACTCATTACACATACTTGATATATTGGAGACTATAACCCTTTTGTATACCACCTAGTTAAATCTCCTATTATAATTTAATTGGGCCTAGGTATCCACTTATTAGGTCCATACAATAGATTACATCTAATTGGGTTTGTGATTTGATCATTTAATTTAACCCAATATAATAGATAGCAAATATAATTGATATATTTATATGTAGCCAATAAATTAATTATTATTATTAAAATAATAATAACAGGTTATACTTAATTAGAAATGAGGATCAAAATCAATTGACGCGTGACAGTCACATTTGTGATGGTAGCCTATTCCCCTATTTATTCTAGTGTCTGCCCATAAACCTCTCTATGGCTATATATATACATGGAAATTTAAGGGGTCTGGGTCCCTGGCCCCCTCAGATGGGAAGAATTACCGGGTAGTATACCTTTAATAGTCATTGTTTGTTTAGAACACTTGGCAAGTGGGTTGTGTGTTTGGTAGCAGATTACATTTGGATCCGAGCTTGCTAAGAGGCCAGTATTGCAAAGTTATTGATATTTCTCACTTTGTGAATGTGTGCTTTTTTGAATACTTAATAATACATGTCATGATTTTGTTTTTTTATTAAAACTCTCCCCATTGCATGTTCCGGTTTTTTTACTGTATGTTGTTCTATATATGTGTTTGGTGAATATATAGTTTTAACTATTAAGGATATCAAATAGAATTTGTATACTAATACATATATGATGGTGTTGCATTATAGTTGTTCACAAATACCGGTAGGATTGCTATTAAATATATATCTTGTGTGGTGGAATGAAAAACGTTCAGATAAATTTTAATTTTATACACTTGCAAGTTTAGGCTATTATGTTACTGCATGCCAGAGTTAAATTCTCTCTGACTTATAAGCAAATTGGACTCCCTAAAATTATTTTCTGCGTGTGTCACTGTATATACATATATTGACTAGATAATGATAGACATATATGGGTTTTTTTAATATGATTTCATTATTTCCACCAATATATATTGTTCAATACAAAAATTAAGCAATCAATATTTAATATATATCTTTAAATTAAATTACATGGAATCATTTAATGCTATTAATTGCTAAACTGTACTAATATTAGAAATTTTGTTTATGTGTCAGGTTCAAAATTCATATGATCCGACTTTAGATGTGCTTAATATACCAGCTTGTGCAGCATCTCTTGTTCTAGCTGAAGCAACCAATTTTAATTGCTCCGCTTTTTCAGATCCCATGGCTGAAAAAAATACATACATAAATAATGCATATAAATAGCAGGGACGTTGCCCTTTTTGTAGTAGGAGTATTAATACACGAAGGGATAGACTAAGGATTTACATTTTCCAGAGTTTGGTGATTTTCAAGTTCTGTTGTTGATAGTCAAATGATATGAAATTTCATATGCATTTAATTTGATAAATAAGAAATTAAAATGATTTATTTATTGATGTGGCTACTCATGATAACTTATTGTTTTAAGGCAACATTGGTCACTTTTTCTGTAATATAAATAGTAAAAATTGGCTGAAAATACACTATATCTGACAAAGAAAAATGAAGAAAATTTTTTCAAAAATTTTTCTCTAGAATTTTTGTTTCGTAAATACTCAATCAAGAAGATATAAACATGGATACTATAACTTATGTATAGAACACCACCAGCAAGATCTTAATATATATATATATGTGTATAAATGTAGATAACTTTTAAACGGAGTAAAAACAAACAAGTGGAGTTGATAGGTTATTAGCTGTTAGAGAAATCAAATAAATACAAGAATGAAAGACCTACAAACTAGGAACCAGTAACAGATGTTTCCTACACTATCTCCACTACCCAGACTTATTCAACTATGCCTAAAAACTCTCCTGAATGTTGTACTAAAACAATTAAAACAAGGAATATGTTTAGATTAAAACCAACAAGCACCCCCTTTAATCTAAACGTCCTTTATTGAGATTCTTAACTCATAGCAATTGACGGATATTCTCGAACTAGACTATTGGTAATGCTTTTGTGAGGACATCAACACGCTGTTCATCTGAACGAATATGCTTAATAATAATTTCACCACGTTCAACACATTCTCTGATAAGTGATACCGTATATCAATATGTTTTGATCTACCATGAAAAAATGGGTTTTTGGCCAAATCTATGGAAGATTTGTTGTCAATGTATAGCACCATAGGCCCAACACAACCATCTGTAACTTCTCCCAGTAGCTTTCGCAGCCATATTCCCTGACACGCTGCTCCGGTAGCTGCCATAAATTCAGCTTCGCAAGACGACAGGCAACACACTTTTGTTTTTGAGAAACCCAGGTTATCACACTCTCATTCAGGTAGAAGACCATGCCTCCGGTGCTTTTTCTGTTGTTAATATGGGCAGCCAAATCACTGTCTGAGAACCCTGTCAATACATTATTCCCGCTATCTTTTAGAGTAGATTAAACCATAATTCATCGTTCCTTTAACATAATGAAGTATTCGCGTAGCCGCATTCAGGTGGATAACAGTTGGTCTTTCATAAATTGAATGATTATCCCTATGACATATGCAATGTCTGGTCGGGTATAAACGAGATATCAAAGACCACCGACTATGCTTTTGAACTCCTTTGAATCAATTGCTGCTCCTCCTTCATCCTTTGTGATCAAAAGTTTTGGCTCCATTGGATACTTGTTGGTTACAATCTCCCATGCCCGCTTTTTCTAAAACTTTCTTGGCATATGCTCCCTGTTTAAGCTTAATGTACCCTTTCCCTGCGTCAACTTTCGATTCCCAGTTAGTAAGAGAGAGTACCTAGCTCGCTCATATCAAAAGACTCACCCATTTAATCCTTGAACTTCGTATAACGCAACATTAGTTCCAGTCACCAGCAAGTCATCAACATAGACTGCTACAATCAACACCACACATTCTTCCTTTTTAGTGTAAACACTCATGTTATTAAGGACACCTTTTTAAAAACATGCTCTCCAGGCATTTACTCAGCTTCGAGTACCAGGCCGAGGAGCTTGACGAAGGCCGTACAAAGCCTTGTGTAGCTTGTAAAACATGTGTTTCCTGGCCAGGTTTTACAAAACCCTCAGGTTGCGATACATACACCTCTTCCGTTGACTCCCCATTTAGAAATGCTGATTTCACATCTAGGTAATGTACTCCCCACCCATGTTTAGCTGATATAGCAAGAATAAGCCGTACTGTCTCGAGGCGAGTCACAAGTGCAAAAATTTCCTCAAAGTCTACTTCGTATTCTTGCACATACCCTTTTGCCACGATCCTTGCCTTATGTTTCACTATTTACCCATTTGAATCCTTCTTTAACTTGAAAACCCATTTTAAATCTATAGGTTTCTTACCTGGTGGCAGCTCTGTCAGTGTCCAGGTCTCGGTTCTTTCAACTGCCTCCAATTCCGATTTCATAGCATTTTTCCATTCCTTCTTCCTTGATGCTTGATCATAGTTTAGTGGCTCATCCATGCCTATAAGCAACAACTCATCATCTAATTCGACTATCTCTGTGTTGTTGTAAATATCATCAAGACTCCCGAATTTTCGAGGTTCACTACTAACAGCAGAGCTGTCACCATCAGAGATGCCATAAACTTGTGTTGAGACTGACGTAGGTATTGCTTCCAGTGAAGGGCTTTTTGGTTCTGGGCTCGAGTATATAGAGTCATATGGCACAGTGTCTGTATGTTGTGGAGTGTTGAAACCCTCTCCTTCCTCGCATCTGTTGGTGTCTCCGGACTCAAAACCAAAAATCATAAAATAATTCTGCTGTGTTTGGTGTCCTTCTTCAAGCTGATCCCACGACTACATTTTCTTATCTTCAAAAGCCATGTCACGACTAACGTGCACTTGCTTGGACACGGGATCATATAAGCGACAGGCCTTAGTTCCAGCTTCTCTGCCCAAATTTATCACTGCTTTACTGCGGTCATCCAGTTTCTTCAGCTGCCCACTAGGAATTTTCATATGTGTGACAGAACACATAACCATGCATACAGTCAAGCAATCTCACATATATAATCACATAACGACTCAGGTCTGATCATAGAATTTATCCATCTTTAATCTTTATCCTCTTTTATGCGTACCGGGTCACGTTCAGCCTGACGGCCCGACGCTCAGCGTTTCGATTACGCTTCTCATTATCTTTACCAATCAACATGTCACTTAGGACGGAATACTTTATTTATACATTCATTTCATTCAATCATACAAACTTTACATTTTATATTCTTTAACTCCTTATTAGGACGGGTTCCGTTCTACCTGACGGCACGACACCACAGCTTAACTTCTAAGCTGACTCTTTAAATTGGAACATTTTTATCCACGCTCCTATAATCTAATATATAGAAAAGATAATTAATCATTACTTAGTCACATAATTATAATCACATCACATAACACATACTTTATTGACTTAATTATGTCGCAAAATTCTCAGTCGTCACAAGAACCCTCAAAACTCGATTCTGAATGCTCCATTAGGGGCACAATCTAAGGGTTTTGAGATGTCAACTATGGTCTCAAGGAGTTGATGAGTTTCTAGATTGGGTAATTATTGTTGATAATTTTTTAATAACGATAATTTTATTAATGTCATGGGTGTTCTTAACAATATGCAGGCTGCGATAACTCGAGTCAAATCCCGAGCATTTTTCAAAACCGGGTCCAGTCCCGATTCTGAGTCCGAAATAATCAGAAGCCTACTATCCTAATTGTAACCAACTTGGGTAAACAATAATCCCACCATAGGCCCCCAAAAGATCATGATTTATTGGTGCATATAGTAGTAGTACTTTATCTTATAAACTGAACAGAAGTCCCAAATCTTATTGATGTGGGACTAAGATGTTACAAACTCCTCCACCTAAAGTTTTGACATCCTCATCAGGCCCGAACAAATAGGCCATGGGACAAAGATCATACCTCTCTACATATTGTGAAATAATACCGGATGGCTTTGTGTTCCCACCTCCGAATCTTTATCCATTTTAGGATAATAGCATTAGCCTTCGTATTCCCACCTTCGATAACCTGATGAATCAAGATTTAGAGAGTCAGCTCTGATACTATATATGACAACCTGGGTCAAACCATGAGCATTTTTCAAAACCTGGTCAAATTCTGATTCTGAGTCTGAAATAAGTCGAAGACTACTGTTCCAAATTCAGCCAATTTGGGTAAACAATAAGCCTACCCAAGGCCCGAAAAGATCATAATTTATTCATGCACATAGTAGTAGTACTTTGCCTTATAATCTGAACAGAAATCTTAAATCTTATCGATGTGGGACTGGGATGTTACATATGCTAAGATGGTAGAGTTTTGTTTGAAAGGCGTTGGTTGTAGATGGTGGGAATAAAATTTCTCCAGTGGCGGCAAATTGTACTGGAACTTCTTCATGAAACAAATACTAGATGTTGGCGAAGAAGAATCGTCACTCTACATTATAAACATCTCCAGTTGGTTTCAAATTTCTATAATATAATAATATATAGAATTTTTTTTAAATTATTCACATTTAATGTCACATAATAATATAAGTTATGGTCAGAGAAGTTTATTTACAAGAATCAAATAATGAACTTATGGCACAACAAGGCACATGCTTGTTTGTTCTTTACTTGTTCTTAATCAAATAATTAAGGTAAATTTCTGAAAAACTATGAATGCTATTTCTTAATTTCCAAATAAACTCTTTAGACCTGGTTTATAATTTGATGTAATTATTGATGGTAGTGCACGTCAAATACATATTTAGTCAGAAATAGGGGTTTTTTAACTTTTGGAAATAACGATTATATGTAGTTATACGAGTAATGCTACTAAATGAATGTTAAAATATAAATATTTCTAGTTCTAGATCGTGAATATGAACGAATACATAATGTAGCCTAGTTTAATTTAATGTAATATTAATTAGGATTTCATAACCAATTTATTGCTCTTAGTAATTTTACATAACAGGTCTAACATCAGCTTTATATAGGTTATATTCATCAAATTAGTGGACACAAATTTAACTTATAATATGTGGATTTATACTTGGGTACCACCTTAAATCAAATACTGAATAATAATCGAGCCCAGTGACATCAAACATTCATCCTTCTAGAAAGATAGTCATAAGTCCAAGACCGGACTTGCATCAAAGAAGGGTCCCAACAAGAAAAAGAGATATGTCAACACTCTTCTTGCCGGAAGGTCGGCTAACACCCAACACTCTTCTTGTAGAACAATATCAAAAATAACACCAAGGAAAATACCAAACATTCAATGTCCAAGAAGGATAGTCTCAAGACCAAGAATAACATGTTTACAAAGTTCAAGGGCAAAGGTAACAAAATAGTATTCATTTACGTTTTATATTCATTTCTTAAATTTTCAATTACCATATTATTTACGTGTTTTCACCTTAAATTTAACAAGAAAGTTGCATGGAATGTATACATTATTATCATAAACTAAATTCATCACATGGACACATAATTACGTGTCAATCATAATTTAGCAATATATAGAGTATCATAAATACTATGTATGCTGTACTTTTATATTATAAATTTCATTCATGATCTTTTTTATTTTTATAAATAATTTCATGGAAACTAGGTACTTTGTTTCTTTCGCCAATAACAAATTTGCTCAATATTTAATTTATTTATTCTAGACCAAGAAATTTGAATGAATTCTTACTCCAAGAAAAAAGAGTCATGAAGAATCGAAAAACTGGTCTCAAATTGCCCTTGTAGGTTGGAAATGAGTGCAAAACTGACCTTTGAACAACCAATATAATTGATCATTTAAAACCAGGTTGGTTTTGACCTATTGGATGGAAATAAAAGGTAAACCGAGCTTGATCGACCAACTTTATTGATTGTTTATAAAATTTGGATACCTTAATATGTGACCCCAAATACCATACCCCAAATACCATATTGAAAATCCACGTCTTAACTATTTCCCCAACTGACCTATATTTTAGTCGGAAAAGGTTGGTCGCAAATATAGAATTATTTATTTCCAATTTTCGGTCGTATATAGACACAAAAAAGTTGTATGTTATATTTGGTCGTGTATATAACAGTAGGCCAAAAATGATTAATCAAATCAATTGTGCAAAATCGACAAATGTTGAAGGAGATAGTAGTAAATGATTTGAATTTGGTGGCTTATGGTGAAAATGGTGGTTGGAAATTACTTTAATTTGGTCGCTTTAAAGAAAAGTATGGTAATATCAGTTCAATAATTTGGTAATTCACAAAAACAATATATTAAAATTGAATTCTTTTAAATGCAAATAATAGAGTCATATAAATTTTTTTCATTATCGTCATAAAATAATAAGTGATACAATCAACTAAAACTAAAATACATTATTACCAAAAACTAAAATAAATTACAATAGAACTAAATTAAACACTAAATAGTAGAATTCTTATATCTATAAAATCATCCCCTTCTTCACAAGTGAACCATCTTCTTCTTCACATTTATTGTTTTCAACATTTGTTGGAACAAAGTGATTTTTCCAATTACCCAAATTAACCGAGCATTGATTAGTATATAAACATACGTGTAATATTGAAAAATTTGAATACAAATTCACATATGTAAAAAATATAGAGTTAAAACATCTTTACATTAAAAAACTAGAGGGATATATCAAACACCCACTCACAATTAAGTTTGTGATATGATTACCAATTAATTTTGAAGAGGATGAAGTTGATTACACCAAAAATTAGTTATTATAATGATATGATAAATAAAATAGAAATATACAAATAAAACAAATTAGAAAGAAAACATATTAAAAATTTAAGGCAAATTAGAAAGAAAACAAATTATAATGATATTATGGTCGATTTTGCTTTAAATGTGATATCATTTAAGGCAATATCAGTCACTTTTTATGGACTAAATACACTAAATACACTAAATGTGCCTAGAATTGATGTTTCGAAATTACTCAAACAAGAAGATAATAAAGATGGGTACTATAACTTATTTATGGCTCAGAAGCCAAACAAACTGAATTTGTATTAAAACAAACTTCTTTTTGCTCGAACATGACGTGTCACTTTATCGATCAATAGTGTTGCGAAACAATAGTGTTGTGACATTGGATTAACCCCCTGAACCATGAAAGCCTAAAAAACTTTAGGATAGTAAGATATGTATATATATACCCTAAGTTTTTATCTAGATTATGTGTTTCATCTTCTTTGACTACAAAAGCTGCCGCATCTCCCATATATGTAGGGCTGTGAGGTAGGGTGCACCTCATGACCTGTTTCTAGAAGATGGGCCTTTACTGCATCTAGAACCTTCTTACATATGGACAGGTCCAATTTAAATGTGAAGCCCAAATTAATTTTTCTTATAAATAAGCCTATCTATTACAACTTTGAAATCCACATTAATTAGGGTTAATTTTCTCACTTATTTATAATATTCTTTATTCTTTATAATCCTTTTAAATCGCTGTTTTTTATAATTCACAATATATTTTTATATTTATTTACAATTATATAGTTGACAAAGCCACCTTCCATTTGAAAAATCTGATTACACATATTTATTTAGTTACATTTATTATATTGATGGTGCCGGCTTTAAAATGAAATATTCTATTACATTTTTTTAATTTTCATAACTCTTTAAATCCAAACAATATTTAATTTAAAGGTTAAGTTGGAGATTTGTTGATAATGGTCTAGGTAAATGCTTAGGTTATGTTAGAAATTTATAAATATTTTTATTTCTTGATTTTTAATATTTTATCAATTATTTCTTAGGGTGAAACTACAAGAAGTGACTTTTTGTAGTTTTTATTTGTTAAAATATGATTAAAAAAATATCAGTGTTTGTTAGATTTATTTTCTCAATTATCGTTGGTTAAATGTCTAATTTAAAATGAATTAGACTTTAAAATTTGATCATTCTTTAAGGTGATAAATGGCAACTTGCTATCTTTCATGTTCTATCATATAATACTAGCTTGTTTACTTTCTTAAAATGGTTTGAACTAGACTTTAATGTGCAATAAGTGCAATCTTACAAATTTTGCAATATTCTCAATATTGAATAAATGATGCAATCACATGATAATAGAAAGTAACGTAATATTTTTTGTCAGATACCGATCTCCATTGCACATGTCACACTTTGTCCTGTTATTTTTCTTGTAACATAACATGCTATCTTTCTCCCAAGTATAGATTTTTCACACTCCATATTCAATTTTTTAATCATTTTTGGCGCATTGTAGTACTATACAAGTAATTTAAGATCATCAAGCAATACTAATCCAATAAGCCGAGACAAGTCATCCATTGTTACTATAGTTATGGTTATTTTTTCAATGAAACGACTTCATATAAACTCCGATGCATTGTTTTGATAAATTGATTCAAAAGTAGTAATCACCATCTTCTAAAAAAATTATTGTTTCATTCTGTTCTTCATCAAAATTCTCACAATTTACAAAATTATCGTTATCATGTGCATTATGCATATACTATACTAAAATTGTTCATATACAATGCGTTTTTGTTGTAGAAGTAGGATAAAAAAACATTACATAAAACTATAATAAACATCACCTATTTAAAATCGGTTGCTTCGGCTACTGATGTAAAGAGATATTTTAACATCACTTCTTCTGAAATAGAAGTTACAATTTTAGGGAGACATCAGTTGCTCATAAAAGCGATGTCCAAACTACTTTTAAAAAAAGACGCGACACATACATTTTCTCCAACTTAAAACGTATTCCTCTTTTAGTTAAAACATTCCACCCATCCCATTTCATTTCCCCCCATTGACATTTTCTTTCCCCCCCTTTCTTTCACTATTCCAGTCGACATCTATTCAAATATACTCTATTCAAATCTTATATACTCTACTCACAATCTTCTCAAGAAACCCTAAGTCTATACTAATCTACATACAAGAACCCTGAATCGAAACCCCCGAGATACAAACCCCCAAATGTCAAATTCCTAATTAGCTTATATCTACTTGGTACTTTAATTTAGAATACTCGATTCTTGTAGAGAGAGCTTATATATACTCGATTAACCTGTTATCTACCTTGATTTCTAAGTGTTTTTCTAATTTTTTTTTTGAAATTTCAAATTTTGGATTTTAATTTAAATTTTTTAATAAATTGGTTGATTCTTTATTTTGGGTCATCTACAAAGTAAGTTACTTTTCAGTTTTTGTGAATGCATATCTATTTTTTGTTAAATATAAGCATGTTCGTCCAATTTACGTTTGTATTTTTTAACTTAAGCATCTTTTTTAACATTTTGTTCATTTCTTGTTGTTACTTCCAGGGCCCCGTGTTTGTACTTCTTTATTTATTGTGCTTGATTTCGTTCTTGGTTATCTTATTTTCTTTTTGTTCTTGTAAGTCTCTAAATCGATTACTGATTTGCATACTTGTTTTGATAATTTGTTTTGTATACTTGATTTAAGAAGTTCTTTTGTATACTTGATTTGTAATATAAATGATGTATGTGTTTAAGTTTATGATTTTTGTTACATACTTCATTTGTTAAATATATTAGTGTGTGTCTCTGTAATGTGTTATATCTTTAATTTTATAAATGATAATTATAAATGTTAGTGAATTAGAAGTTTTATTCGGTATCTGCTATTATACTATTATATATGGAGTTGTTTGAGTGATGTTATCTTATATTTCTTTTTTTCTTTTTTAAATATTTTGTTATTTTGATTTTAAACAAATATAAAGAGTTATTATGTTGGTTTAATTTAGTCTAGTTTATAAATTTAGTCTAGTTTTGTAATTAATTGGGTATATGTGTAGGATCTTAAAGTAATGAATTAGTACTATAAATTATTAGGATATCAAGGTATTTACTCCGTTCTAAGTTTACATAAATAATCCCTACAGTAACCATCACAAATTTGATATACCTTTTATTAAATAATTATAAATAGGTATGTGTTGGATTTTTAATATTTATAGTGGCTATCAGGTAGGGAAATTTGATGGATAAGACATGGATTTTGCAAGATAGGGATTCTTTAGCGTTTGAAATAGGGGTGGAAAACTTCTTGATATATGCTGAAGAAAATTCTGAAGATCGTAACAAAATTCCTTACCCTTGTGGACATGCGCCAATTTTAAAAAATTTTCTATAAAAACAATCAGGGGCCATATCTATGACATTGGCTTTTTCTAGGTTATGTGCTTTGGGTTTGGCACGGGGAGACTGTTTCTACGGGTCCTAAATCTTCAAGTGCTAGTTGTCCATCTGAAGAGCAAGCTCTAGACCCATCTCCTGAGCAAGCCTCTGATGAAGCGTCAGAGCAAGATCAGGAGCATGTCGCTGCTTCAGAAACTATTGATGTTTGTGAAGCGGCATATAACTCGGGTCAATATGATAATGATTCATATCAGTTTAGGAGGTTCGTAGCCGATGCTGAGCAACCTCTATATGAGGGTAGTGACTGTACTAAGTTAGAGTCGATGTTGAAGTTGCATAACTGGAAATTTAGGTTTCGTATTACCGATAGTGCCTTCACTGACCTCCTTTCTTCTATTAGGTCTCTACTTCCCAAAGATAATGTGTTACCTAGTAATGCATATAAAGTTTTCGACGATGCTATCTTAAAGAAATTTTGCAGTCTCGCATAAAAATCATGTCAGTCCTCACAGGTCTGGGACTCCTTGGTTATATTGACAGTATTGTCTCTGCACTATCTCAGTTCTTGGCAGACAATCAACCCAAGCTAGCTTTTATCATATGGAATCTCCAAGACAAATACATATTAATTGCCTTATTAGGAAGCTGCCAAGAAACGATATTCCAATCGTTAATCTCCACTGCTAACATAGCCAAATAAATATGGGATCAGTTGGTTACTCTGTTCTCCAACAAGTAATTTTGTCGCATCATGTCACTCAAAACTCATATTATGAATAATCCTTGTAACGCCCATAATATGTGTGACTATTTGCATGACATCAAAATCACAACTGACAAATTAGCAATCGCTGGCCAACCTGTGTCTGACGATGATCTTGTCATTCTCACCTTATCTTCACTCGGAGATGATTTTCAAAACATTAAGGATGTTATGTCTATTGGGGAAGCCCCACTAACATTTGGTGCCCCACATGAGCAGTTAATTAATTATGGATGAGGACTCAGATCCAAACCCTCGATACCAGCAATTGTCATACTTTAAATATTAGTTTAAAGCCACACTTTTAAAAAAAATAAAGATTGTAAGTTCATTTGGATTATTGAACTTTGAGAGTAAGGGCAATTTTTCTAAGTTATGGTTATAGACTTAATTATTTCTCCGTATAACGTGGGATTCTAGTTTTCTCCTCTCCAAACTTTTCAAGTCTATGAGAGGGTTCCAAGGTGGAATCATGGACTCTGATTTAGATGTGTAGATGGAAGAGCTTAACATAGCGGAAGAGGAAAATGAAGAACTATATTTTGATGACGAAGTGGTGGGTCAAGCCAATAAGTTTGAGCTGTGTCTGGTCAGAAGATTTTTGACTGAAAAAAACATCAATGTGAAGGCTATGAAAATGAAAATGGCCAATGTTTGGAAGCCCGCAATGGGAATTAGCATTAAGGACATTAAGTTTAGTTTGTTCTTATTTCAGGTTTACCATAAGGATGATTTAACTTGGGTACAAAAAGGAGGTCCATGGAGCTTTGATGGTGCAATCTTGGTGCTTAGTGGTATTGCTTTGGGAGAGGATCCCTCGAAAATTCCATTAACAACTGTGAATTTCTGAATTCAAATCCATGATTTTCCAATTGGGTTTATGTCGGAATCCATTTATAGAGAGCTTGGGAATTTTTTGGGTACATTCATCGAATATGATCCCAATAATAACAGGGGAATATGGAGGAATCATATGCGTGTCAGAATTCAGGTGGACGTTAGGAAACCTCTCAAGAGAAAGAAGAAGGTGACTAGAAAAAATGCAGCAGACTTCATTGTCCAATGTAAGTATGAAAAACTTGGTGACTTTTGTTTCAGATGTAGCATGCTATCACACAAGGAGAGATTTTTCCAAAGGAAATTTAGTTATCACGATGGTGCGGAAGAAAAGGAATGAGGAGCGTGGTTGTGAGCTCAGCCGCGTAGGGTGGCCGGAAAAAATAAATGGCTCCGAGAGGAGGGAGATGATGACTAGGGGGAATGGTATGGAAAAGATAACAAATTCCAGGATTTTCCAAAAGATCAGGTGCGCAATTTTGGGAAGCTGGTTATTCCTAAGCGCAAAAATTGGGAAAACAAAAAAGGAAATTATATTATTTCGGAAGTTTTGAATTTAAGTGATATCACTCAGGTAGCGGGAGATAATTCAAAAAGTTTAAATGTCAATAGGCCTGTGGATGAGGAACTTATTGGGATGGACTTGGAGGAAAGAAAACATAGAAGATTTGGGTCATCTTGTACTGACATCATGGATGCTAATAACTCTGGGCTTTATCCTACATAATTTGTTCTTTCTAATGGTGATTGTACAGACTCTAACAAATTTCATTGGCTAAGCTTCCGAAGCAAGCTAGCCAGGGATTATGAATTGCTTAGGATCGAACTATCGGGGATTGGAAAACCCTCAGACAGTTCGAGTTTTACGCGATCTCGTTAAGGATCGTAAACCTGATGTTCTATTTCTTTCAGAAATGATATATATAGCTAGTAGAATAAAGAGTCTCCTTATTCAGTTAGAGTTTTCTCAGTGCTTTTTGGTGGATAGAATGGGTCAAGGTGGTGGTTTAGCAGTATTCTGGAAAGATCATGCTGGGTGTCAAGTGTCAGGTTTCTCTCAAAATCACATCGACATTGAATTTTGAGATAACAACGGCGTATCTTGGAGACTGACATGCTTTTATGGTTATCCTGAAAGACATAACCGGAAGAAATCTTGGGATAAAATCAGAAGGTTGGCTAAGCTCTCTCAAGTGCCTTGGGTTATATTTGGAGATTTTAATGATTTGCTTCATAAGGAGGATAAATGGGGCATAACTGATCACCCTCGGAGTCTCATTAAGGGGTTTCGCTTAGCTTTGGAGGACTGTGATCTTACATATATTGACTTGTGTGGAGGAAAGTATACATGAGAGAAGTGTTGAGGTAAGCAGGATTGGGTCCGTGAAAAATTGGATCGTGCTTTTAGCATGGTAAGTTGGCTAAACAAATTTCCATTGTTTAAGCTATCTGTTCATCATACTACAAGGTCTGATCATGAGCCAATTCAGCTAGAATTTGTATGTTCAATAATGTCGCATAGGCAGTTCCGGTTTAAATTCGAAAATGTTTGTTTGAAATATCCAGATTTTAAAAAAGAAGTGCAAAGCTACTGGTCTAAAATCCCTCCAATTCATTTACTTCCTAAACTGCAGGGGGTCTCTACGTTTATGGAAAAATAGGGGAAGAATTTTTTCAATAAGTTCTGAGAAAAAGTGAGAAGGCAGAAGGAGATCATAGATGATCTGGTGAATCGAACTAACATAGCTGGAGTGAATCTTTATTTGGAGGAAGAAGAGTGTCTTATTAATTTGTTGTAGGAGGAAACATATTGGAAGCACCGTGCCAAGCTTTTCTGGTTAGAAGGGGATGCCAATACTAAACTCTTCCACGCATCAGCAACGAGAAGAAAGAAGACGAATTATATTAGTTATTTACTAAATGATGCTGGTGAAAGAGTGAAGAATGATGAAGGTATGCAATCTATTATACAAGATTATTACTAGACTATTTTTGAAGCTTCAGAAGAGGTAAAGATGGAGGAAGGTATTCCACAAAATCGACGTTCACGAGAACAGAATAATAAGCTTGTTCAAGAGTTGTCATTTGAGTAATTCTCTGCAACTGTGAAACAAATGCATCCTGAAAAAGCGTCAGGACTGGATGGTTTGAATCCAGCTTTCTTTCAAAACTTCTTGGAAACTTGGGAAAAGAGGTATATGAATGTTGTAACTCATGGCTGGCTAAATATTCTTTTCCTGCTGAGATTAATCACACAAATCTAGTGCTAATTCTCAAAAAGGTAGATTCTAATAATATGAAAGATTTTAGTCCTACAATATTATGCAATGTGCTCTACCAAATTTTGGCCAAAGTCTTGGTGAACCGTCTTAAGGTGCTTCTTCCCAGCTTAATATCGGAGAACCTATTTGCGTTTGTCTCAGGATATAGTATAACAGATAACATTTTTGTTGCTTTTGAGGTGCTCCACCATCTGAAATGGAAAAAAATAGGACAGGAAGGAGAGGTAGCTTTAAAACTCGACATAAGAAAATCGTATGACAGGGTGGACTGGAATTTTTTTAAAAATCGTATGAAAAGTCTTGGTTTCTGCAGTAAATAGATTAGTTGGGTCATGCTATGTGTTACGATGGTGTCTTATGAAGTATGTTTTAACGGCTCCTCGATTGGCTCGATAATCCCTAAATGGGGGCTTCGTCAAGGATATCCTCTTTCTATATATCTTTTTCTATTTTGTGTTGAAGGTCTTTCGGATGCCTTGAATATAGCAGCCACAAACGGTGTCATCCACGGGTGTAGGGTAAGTCTTACAGCTCCAGTTATTACTCACCTAATGTTTGCGGACGATATTTTCTTGTTTTTTAGAGCTGACACGGCAGAAGCTAATGTTGTTAAAAGGATTCTAAATATCTATGAATAACAGTCAGGTCAATCAGTGAACTTTAAAAAGTCTGGTGTGATTTTTAGCTCAAATGTGAGATCGAAAAGCAGCGAGAGTTAGTAGAAATTCTAGGAGTATCGGAAGCACTTGGAGACAGTAAATATCTAGGATTTCCTTCTTTAGTGGGCAGATCGAAAAAGAAGGTCTTTCGCTTTATTAAAGATAGGGTCTGGAAATGTATTCAAGGATGGAAGGGTAAGCCAATTTCTAGAGGAGGTAAATTGGTTCTTATTAAGAATGTTATTTAGTCGATTCCAGCATATTGTATGTCATGCTTCCTGCTACCAGAAACTATATGTACGGAGATCGAGCTCTAAATCAACAATTTTTGGTGGCGATCGGGTGATTCTGATAACAAATGCGTGAAGTGGATATCCTGGAGGGTATGAGCAGCACCAAGTGTCAAGGAGGACTAGGATTTCAGACTCTACATGGTTTTAACATTGATCTTTTAGGAAAGCACTGTTGGAAATTTATGTATCACCCCTAGTCTTTGGTTTCTCGAGTGTTCAAAGCTCGATATTTCACAGATGTGCATTTCCTAAAAAGCTATTAAAGGCACAAAATCATGCTTCATTTGGACCGGAATCCATACAAAAAGAAGCGCTATGTAATGGCTTCAGATGGGTTATTGGAGATGAAAAGGAGGTGGTGGCAGTTCAGGATCCTTGGCTCCGCAGAAAACAAAACTACCGTATGGAAAATATCCATGTTTACCAAGGAAGGAACGAGAAAATTACAGATTTATTCATTCACGGCATAAAGTAATGTGAGTAGTTGCACCATAATCCAACCACGAAGTATCCTTAGGTACAGAAGCCAAATTAACTTCAGAATAAACAGAACAAACAAAGACAAAAGTCTTACCCTTCTTCACATGCCAAGCATCATATTTGGAACACTCTTTCTTCATGTGTCCAGCCTTCTTACAAAAGTAGCAGGTTGTTCCCTTATCCTACTCTTGCAACTGATGATTGGGTTTTCCACTTGCAATATCCTTACCTCTCTTTTTTTTTATCATGAGAGCTTGATTCTAAGTGAACACTCTCAGTCTTCTCTCAAAAAACCCTCTCTTCCTCTTGCACATAGTGTGAAATAAGCTCATTAAGAGTCCATTTTTCCTTTTGAGTATTATAACTCACCACAAAGTGGCCGAACTGAGGAGACAGAGAAATAAGAACCAAGTGAACAAGTAACTCATCCGAAAGTTCTAACTTGAGTTACTTGAGTTTTCCAGCACGATTAGACATCCCAATAATGTACTCCCTTATGTTTCCCATTCCTTTATACTTCATGGTCACGAGTTTTGACAGAAGATTACTCATTTTTAGCAAAATATGGCTCAATCTCGGAGGGGAACTTCTTGGCACGTGTGCTATCAGTAATAGAGCCCCGAATTCCAGTTGAAATCATTCGCTTCATGATCGCAAGACACATGCGATTAGAGCGTTCCCATTTCTTAATTTGATCCATTTTGGGATCATCCGTAGTGGAAACTGGTTGCTCTTTCCTTAGCGCAAGGTCGAGATCCATACAACCAAGAATGATCTCAACATTCTTTTTCCACGTGACATAATTTGTCCTATTCAACATTGCAATCATGCTCAATTTAGAAGAAGCGGTAACTGTAATGGAAAACAAATATACAACATAATACTCAAAAACTAGTATATACAATAATGTGATAAAATTTTAAATATTGGCAACACCGTCACAAGATATCTAGTGCAACATTAAATTTTAGTCTTTGGACAGAAAGTTTAATTTACAATTCGTACTCTCCACGCAATAATCAAGTATTAACAAATAATTTTTATCAAATAATATTACTTTCTTTGGACTGGTTTATTATTCACATGAAAAACTTAATATTTTTATATAGTTATTATCACAAGAATATTTTAATTTTGGCAAAACGTTACATTCCCTTGGGCCGATAAAATTTTCATAAAATTAAATATTCTATCATCATAATAATTTAAAATTAATCAATCTACACAAAAGAGGTCACTTTGGCGACATATTGCTTCAATCAATTAACTTAAAAAATATTTGACCACTTAAATAAAAAAGTTATTTTAATTTGCCAATAATTAATTTACTCACAAACATGTATTCTTAATTTATAGTCAAACACCGTAGATATTAACCTCTGACTAATTACGTTAGACCACCGAAAATCTAAAAAAAGAATATAATATGGTCTAACTTGTCAAAAAGTACACTCGAAACAAAAAAAAAGTTCACATGAATCCATGACTCTATAGTACTTGTTTGAAGGCACTTAATTCATAAACACAATATGTCAAGTAATTCCTATCCCCAACAGTAGCATGTAATAATACTCAACATCATAGAATAACATGTAATAGCACATCATATTAATAAAATTTAATAATAAACTATAACACAAAAGTTTAATCATGGTCATGTGTATTGATCTGAATTGCTAATCAATTAATAACCACACTATGGTCACATCAAATCATTGACTACGTGCTCGAGAATCACATAATATGAATTAAAACTAATGAAATCACTGTAGTGAGCCCTACCAGACGTCGGATCTCCATAATCTCATTAAATAATAACCGAACAAATCAAAATAGCACGTCTTAAAAAAGGCTTGAATCAATACACAATAATTAAATATGAAGAGACTTTGATGCCAATTGATATAATTTAACAATTCTGTAAACATATAATTGTCTAAAATAGAGACAAGAACCGTAATCATCATATCTAATTATTGAGATTAAACCGAAGGCAGAAACGTACGTGAATCCATAAGGTTATATTATAACGATATCTGAATCTGAATAACATTCATGATTATTGTCTTCCTCAACCAAGTACTCCTTAAGGTTTCTCAATAGCTATCTCTGATGGGTAGAAGATAACTCATTACACATACTTGATATATTGGAGACTATAACCCTTTTGTATACCACCTAGTTAAATCTCCTATTATAATTTAATTGGGCCTAGGTATCCACTTATTAGGTCCATACAATAGATTACATCTAATTGGGTTTGTGATTTGATCATTTAATTTAACCCAATATAATAGATAGCAAATATAATTGATATATTTATATGTAGCCAATAAATTAATTATTATTATTAAAATAATAATAACAGGTTATACTTAATTAGAAATGAGGATCAAAATCAATTGACGCGTGACAGTCACATTTGTGATGGTAGCCTATTCCCCTATTTATTCTAGTGTCTGCCCATAAACCTCTCTATGGCTATATATACATGGAAATTTAAGGGGTCTGGGTCCCTGGCCCCCTCAGATGGGAAGAATTACCGGGTAGTATACCTTTTAATAGTCATTGTTTGTTTAGAACACTTGGCAAGTGGGTTGTGTGTTTGGTAGCAGATTACATTTGGATCCGAGCTTGCTAAGAGGCCAGTATTGCAAAGTTATTGATATTTCTCACTTTGTGAATGTGTGCTTTTTTGAATACTTAATAATACATGTCATGATTTTGTTTTTTTATTAAAACTCTCCCCATTGCATGTTCCGGTTTTTTACTGTATGTTGTTCTATATATGTGTTTGGTGAATATATAGTTTTAACTATTAAGGATATCAAATAGAATTTGTATACTAATACATATATGATGGTGTTGCATTATAGTTGTTCACAAATACCGGTAGGATTGCTATTAAATATATATCTTGTGTGGTGGAATGAAAAACGTTCAGATAAATTTTAATTTTATACACTTGCAAGTTTAGGCTATTATGTTACTGCATGCCAGAGTTAAATTCTCTCTGACTTATAAGCAAATTGGACTCCCTAAAATTATTTTCTGCGTGTGTCACTGTATATACATATATTGACTAGATAATGATAGACATATATGGGTTTTTTTAATATGATTTCATTATTTCCACCAATATATATTGTTCAATACAAAAATTAAGCAATCAATATTTAATATATATCTTTAAATTAAATTACATGGAATCATTTAATGCTATTAATTGCTAAACTGTACTAATATTAGAAATTTTGTTTATGTGTCAGGTTCAAAATTCATATGATCCGACTTTAGATGTGCTTAATATACCAGCTTGTGCAGCATCTCTTGTTCTAGCTGAAGCAACCAATTTTAATTGCTCCGCTTTTTCAGATCCCATGGCTGAAAAAAATACATACATAAATAATGCATATAAATAGCAGGGACGTTGCCCTTTTTGTAGTAGGAGTATTAATACACGAAGGGATAGACTAAGGATTTACATTTTCCAGAGTTTGGTGATTTTCAAGTTCTGTTGTTGATAGTCAAATGATATGAAATTTCATATGCATTTAATTTGATAAATAAGAAATTAAAATGATTTATTTATTGATGTGGCTACTCATGATAACTTATTGTTTTAAGGCAACATTGGTCACTTTTTCTGTAATATAAATAGTAAAAATTGGCTGAAAATACACTATATCTGACAAAGAAAAATGAAGAAAATTTTTTCAAAAATTTTTCTCTAGAATTTTTGTTTCGTAAATACTCAATCAAGAAGATAATAAACATGGATACTATAACTTATGTATAGAACACCACCAGCAAGATCTTAATATATATATATATGTGTATAAATGTAGATAACTTTTAAACGGAGTAAAAACAAACAAGTGGAGTTGATAGGTTATTAGCTGTTAGAGAAATCAAATAAATACAAGAATGAAAGACCTACAAACTAGGAACCAGTAACAGATGTTTCCTACACTATCTCCACTACCCAGACTTATTCAACTATGCCTAAAAACTCTCCTGAATGTTGTACTAAAACAATTAAAACAAGGAATATGTTTAGATTAAAACCAACAAGCACCCCTTTAATCTAAACGTCTTTATTGAGATTCTTAACTCATAGCAATTGACGGATATTCTCGAACTAGACTATTGGTAATGCTTTTGTGAGGACATCAACACGCTGTTCATCTGAACGAATATGCTTAATAATAATTTCACCACGTTCAACACATTCTCTGATAAAGTGATACCGTATATCAATATGTTTTGATCTACCATGAAAAAATGGGTTTTTGGCCAAATCTATGGAAGATTTGTTGTCAATGTATAGCACCATAGGCCCAACACAACCATCTGTAACTTCTCCCAGTAGCTTTCGCAGCCATATTCCCTGACACGCTGCTCCGGTAGCTGCCATAAATTCAGCTTCGCAAGACGACAAGGCAACACACTTTTGTTTTTGAGAAACCCAGGTTATCACACTCTCATTCAGGTAGAAGACCATGCCTCCGGTGCTTTTTCTGTTGTTAATATGGGCAGCCAAATCACTGTCTGAGAACCCTGTCAATACATTATTCCCGCTATCTTTAGAGTAGATTAAACCATAATTCATCGTTCCTTTAACATAATGAAGTATTCGCGTAGCCGCATTCAGGTGGATAACAGTTGGTCTTTCCATAAATTGAATGATTATCCCTATGACATATGCAATGTCTGGTCGGGTATAAACGAGATATCAAAGACCACCGACTATGCTTTTGAACTCCTTTGAATCAATTGCTGCTCCTCCTTCATCCTTTGTGATCAAAAGTTTTGGCTCCATTGGATACTTTGTTGGGTTACAATCTCCCATGCCCGCTTTTTCTAAAACTTTCTTGGCATATGCTCCCTGTTTAAGCTTAATGTACCCTTTTCCCTGCTCAACTTCGATTCCCAGTTAGTAAGAGAGAGTACCTAGCTCGCTCATATCAAAAGACTCACCCATTTAATCCTTGAACTTTCGTATAACAGCAACATTAGTTCCAGTCACCAGCAAGTCATCAACATAGACTGCTACAATCAACACCACACATTCTTCCTTTTTAGTGTAAACATCATGTTATTAAGGACACCTTTTTAAAAACATGCTCTCCAGGCATTTACTCAGCTTCGAGTACCAGGCTCGAGGAGCTTGACGAAGGCCGTACAAAGCCTTGTGTAGCTTGTAAAACATGTGTTCCTGGCCAGGTTTTACAAAACCCTCAGGTTGCGATACATACACCTCTTCCGTTGACTCCCCATTTAGAAATGCTGATTTCACATCTAGGTAATGTACTCCCCACCCATGTTTAGCTGATATAGCAAGAATAAGCCGTACTGTCTCGAGGCGAGTCACAAGTGCAAAAATTTCCTCAAAGTCTACTTCGTATTCTTGCACATACCCTTTTGCCACGATCCTTGCCTTATGTTTCACTATTTACCCATTTGAATCCTTCTTTAACTTGAAAACCCATTTTAAATCTATAGGTTTCTTACCTGGTGGCAGCTCTGTCAGTGTCCAGGTCTCGGTTCTTTCAACTGCCTCCAATTCCGATTTCATAGCATTTTTCCATTCCTTCTTCCTTGATGCTTGATCATAGTTTAGTGGCTCATCCATGCCTATAAGCAACAACTCATCATCTAATTCGACTATCTCTGTGTTGTTGTAAATATCATCAAGACTCCCGAATTTTCGAGGTTCACTACTAACAGCAGAGCTGTCACCATCAGAGATGCCATAAACTTGTGTTGAGACTGACGTAGGTATTGCTTCCAGTGAAGGGCTTTTTGGTTCTGGGCTCGAGTATATAGAGTCATATGGCACAGTGTCTGTATGTTGTGGAGTGTTGAAACCCTCTCCTTCCTCGCATCTGTTGGTGTCTCCGGACTCAAAACCAAAAATCATAAAATAATTCTGCTGTGTTTGGTGTCCTTCTTCAAGCTGATCCCACGACTACATTTTCTTATCTTCAAAAGCCATGTCACGACTAACGTGCACTTGCTTGGACACGGGATCATATAAGCGACAGGCCTTAGTTCCAGCTTCTCTGCCCAAATTTATCACTGCTTTACTGCGGTCATCCAGTTTCTTCAGCTGCCCACTAGGAATTTTCATATGTGTGACAGAACACATAACCATGCATACAGTCAAGCAATCTCACATATATAATCACATAACGACTCAGGTCTGATCATAGAATTTATCCATCTTTAATCTTTATCCTCTTTTACGCGTACCGGGTCACGTTCAGCCTGACGGCCCGACGCTCAGCGTTTCGATTACGCTTCTCATTATCTTTACCAATCAACATGTCACTTAGGACGGAATACTTTATTTATACATTCATTTCATTCAATCATACAAACTTTACATTTTATATTCTTTAACTCCTTATTAGGACGGGTTCCGTTCTACCTGACGGCACGACACCACAGCTTAACTTCTAAGCTGACTCTTTAAATTGGAACATTTTTATCCACGCTCCTATAATCTAATATATAGAAAAGATAATTAATCATTACTTAGTCACATAATTATAATCACATCACATAACACATACTTTATTGACTTAATTATGTCGCAAAATTCTCAGTCGTCACAAGAACCCTCAAAACTCGATTCTGAATGCTCCATTAGGGGCACAATCTAAGGGTTTTGAGATGTCAACTATGGTCTCAAGGAGTTGATGAGTTTCTAGATTGGGTAATTATTGTTGATAATTTTTTAATAACGATAATTTTATTAATGTCATGGGTGTTCTTAACAATATGCAGGCTGCGATAACTCGAGTCAAATCCCGAGCATTTTTCAAAACCGGGTCCAGTCCCGATTCTGAGTCCGAAATAATCAGAAGCCTACTATCCTAATTGTAACCAACTTGGGTAAACAATAATCCCACCATAGGCCCCCAAAAGATCATGATTTATTGGTGCATATAGTAGTAGTACTTTATCTTATAACTGAACAGAAGTCCCAAATCTTATTGATGTGGGACTAAGATGTTACAAACTCCTCCACCTAAAGTTTTGACAGTCCTCATCAGGCCCGAACAAATAGGCCATGGGACAAAGATCATACCTCTCTACATATTGTGAAATAATACCGGATGGCTTTGTGTTCCCACCTCCGAATCTTTATCCATTTTAGGATAATAGCATTAGCCTTCGTATTCCCACCTTCGATAACCTGATGAATCAAGATTTAGAGAGTCAGCTCTGATACTATATATGACAACCTGGGTCAAACCATGAGCATTTTTCAAAACCTGGTCAAATTCTGATTCTGAGTCTGAAATAAGTCGAAGACTACTGTTCCAAATTCAGCCAATTTGGGTAAACAATAAGCCTACCCAAGGCCCGAAAAGATCATAATTTATTCATGCACATAGTAGTAGTACTTTGCCTTATAATCTGAACAGAAATCTTAAATCTTATCGATGTGGGACTGGGATGTTACATATGCTAAGATGGTAGAGTTTTGTTTGAAAGGCGTTGGTTGTAGATGGTGGGAATAAAATTTCTCCAGTGGCGGCAAATTGTACTGGAACTTCTTCATGAAACAAATACTAGATGTTGGCGAAGAAGAATCGTCACTCTACATTATAAACATCTCCAGTTGGTTTCAAATTTCTATAATATAATAATATATAGAATTTTTTTTAAATTATTCACATTTAATGTCACATAATAATATAAGTTATGGTCAGAGAAGTTTATTTACAAGAATCAAATAATGAACTTATGGCACAACAAGGCACATGCTTGTTTGTTCTTTACTTGTTCTTAATCAAATAATTAAGGTAAATTTCTGAAAAACTATGAATGCTATTTCTTAATTTCCAAATAAACTCTTTAGACCTGGTTTATAATTTGATGTAATTATTGATGGTAGTGCAGGTCAAATACATATTTAGTCAGAAATAGGGGTTTTTTAACTTTTGGAAATAACGATTATATGTAGTTATACGAGTAATGCTACTAAATGAATGTTAAATTATAAATATTTCTAGTTCTAGATCGTGAATATGAACGAATACATAATGTAGCCTAGTTTAATTTAATGTAATATTAATTAGGATTTCATAACCAATTTATTGCTCTTAGTAATTTTACATAACAGGTCTAACATCAGCTTTATATAGGTTATATTCATCAAATTAGTGGACACAAAATTTAACTTATAATATGTGGATTTATACTTGGGTACCACCTTAAATCAAATACTGAATAATAATCGAGCCCAGTGACATCAAACATTCATCCTTCTAGAAAGATAGTCATAAGTCCAAGACCGGACTTGCATCAAAGAAGGGTCCCAACAAGAAAAAGAGATATGTCAACACTCTTCTTGCCGGAAGGTCGGCTAACACCCAACACTCTTCTTGTAGAACAATATCAAAATAACACCAAGGAAAATACCAAACATTCAATGTCCAAGAAGGATAGTCTCAAGACCAAGAATAACATGTTTACAAAGTTCAAGGGCAAAGGTAAGAAAATAGTATTCATTTACGTTTTATATTCATTTCTTAAATTTTCAATTACCATATTATTTACGTGTTTTCACCTTAAATTTAACAAGAAAGTTGCATGGAATGTATACATTATTATCATAAACTAAATTCATCACATGGACACATAATTACGTGTCAATCATAATTTTAGCAATATATAGAGTATCATAAATACTATGTATGCTGTACTTTATATTATAAATTTCATTCATGATCTTTTTTTATTTTTATAAATAATTTCATGGAAACTAGGTACTTTGTTTCTTTCGCCAATAACAAATTTGCTCAATATTTAATTTATTTATTCTAGACCAAGAAATTTGAATGAATTCTTACTCCAAGAAAAAAGAGTCATGAAGAATCGAAAAACTGGTCTCAAATTGCCCTTGTAGGTTGGAAATGAGTGCAAAACTGACCCTTTGAACAACCAATATAATCGATCATTTAAAACCAGGTTGGTTTTGACCTATTGGATGGAAATAAAGGCTAAACCGAGCTTGATCGACCAACTTTATTGATTGTTTATAAAATTTGGATACCTTAATATGTGACCCCAAATACCATACCCCAAATACCATATTGAAAATCCACGTCTTTAACTATTTCCCCAACTGACCTATATTTTAGTCGGAAAGGTTGGTCGCAAATCTAGAATTATTTATTTCCAATTTCGGTCGTATATAGACACAAAAAGTTGTATGTTATATTTGGTCGTGTATATAACAGTAGGCCAAAAATGATTAATCAAATCAATTGTGCAAAATCGACAAATGTTGAAGGAGATAGTAGTAAATGATTTGAATTTGGTGGCTTATGGTGAAAATGGTGGTTGGAAATTACTTTAATTTGGTCGCTTTAAAGAAAAGTATGGTAATATCAGTTCAATAATTTGGTAATTCACAAAACAATATATTAAAATTGAATTCTTTTAAATGCAAATAATAGAGTCATAAAATATTTTTTCATTATCGTCATAAAATAATAAGGGATACAATCAACTAAACTAAAATACATTATTACCAAAAACTAAAATAAATTACAATAGAACTAAATTAAACACTAAATAGTAGAATTCTTATATCTATAAAATCATCCCCTTCTTCACAAGGGAGCCATCTTCTTCTTCACATTTATTGTTTTCAACATTTGTTGGAACAAAGTGATTTTTCCAATTACCCAAATTAACCGAGCATTGATTAGTATATAAACATACGTGTAATATTGAAAAATTTGAATACAAATTCACATATGTAAAAAATATAGAGTTAAAACATCTTTACATTAAAAAACTAGAGGGATATATCAAACACCCACTCACAATTAAGTTTGTGATATGATTACCAATTAATTTTGAAGAGGATGAAGTTGATTACACCAAAAATTAGTTATTATAATGATATGATAAATAAAATAGAAATATACAAATAACAAATTAGAAAGAAACATAAAAATTTAAGGCAATTCAGTCACTTTTTTTATGGACTAAGGCAATACACACTTTTTAGGACTAAATCACTAACACTAAATGTGCCTAGAATTGATGTTTCGAAATTACTCAAACAAGAAGATAAAAGATGGGTACTATAACTTATTTATGGCTCAGAAGCCAAACTGAATTTGTATTAAAACAAACTTCTTTTTGCTCGAACATGACGTGTCACTTTATCGATCAATAGTGTTGCGAAACAATAGTGTTGTGACATTGGATTAACCGCGTGAACCATGAAAGCCTAAAAAAACTTTAGGATAGTAAGATATTTATATATACCCTAAGTTTTTATCTAGCTTATAAGTTTCATCTTCTTTGACTACAAAAGCTGCCCCATCTCCCCTATATGTACCGCTGTGAGGTAGGGTGCACCTCATGACCTGTTTCTAGAAGATGGGCCTTTACTGCATGTAAACCTTCTTACATATGGACATGTCCAATTTAAATGTGAAACCCAAAATAATTTTTCTTATAAATAAGCCTGTCTATTTCAACTTTGGAATCCACATTAATTAGGGTTAATTTTCTCACTTATTTATAATATTCTTTATTCTTTATAATCCTTTTAAATCACTGCTTTTTATAATTCACAATATATTTTTATATTTATTTACAATTATATGTCAACCACCTTCCATTTGAAAAATCTGATTACACATATTTATTTAGTTAAATTTATTTTATTGATGGTGCCGGCTTTAAAATGAAATTTTTTATTACATATTTTTAATTTTCATAACTCTTAAATCCAAACAATATTAATTTAAAGGTTAAGTTGGACATTTGTTGATAATGGGTCTATGTAAATGCTTAAGTTATGTTAGAAATTTATAAATATTTTTATTTCTTCATTTTTAATATTTTATCAATTATTTCTTAGGGTGGAACTACAAGAAGTGACTTTTTGTAGTTTTTATTTGTTAAAATATGATTAAAAAAATATCAGTATTTTTTAGATTTATTTTCTCAATTATTGTTTGTTAAATGTCTAATTTAAAATGAATTAGACTTTAAAATTTGATCATTCTTTAAGGTGATAAATGGCAACTTGCTATCTTTCATGTTCTATCATATAATACTAACTTGTTTACTTTCTTAAAATGGTTTGAACTCGACTTTAATGTCCAATAAGTGCAATCTTATAAATTTTGCAATATTCTCAATATTGAATAAATGATGCAATCTCATGATAATAGAAAGTAACGTAATATTATTTGTCAGATCTTTCTACTTTTTAGGATCTGTTTACACTTTATACCGATCTCCATTGCACATGTCACACATTGTCCTGTTATTTTTCTTGTAACATAACATGCGATCTTTCTCGCAAGTATGGATCTTTCACACTTCATATTCAATCATTTAATCATCTTTGACGCATTGTAGTACTTTACAAGTAATTTAAGATCATCAAGCAATACTAATCCAATAAGCTGAGACAAGTCATCCATTGTTACTACAGTTATAGTTATTTTTTCAATGAAACGGCTTCATACGAACTCCGATGCATTATTTTGATGAATTGATTCAAAAGTAGTATTCACCATATTCTAAAAAATTATTGTTTCATTCTGTTCTTCATCAAAATTCTCAAAATTTACAAAATCATCGTCATCGTGTGTATTATGCATTTACTATGCCAAAATTGTTCATATATAATGCGTTTATATTGTAGAAATAGGATAAAAAAAAATTACATTAAGATTGTTTTTTTGCATATCACTACAGAAAACAGTAATAAACATCACCAATTTAAAATCGGTTGCTTCGGCAACTGATGTAAAGAGATATTTTAACATCACTTCTTCTAAAAGAGAATTTACAGTTTTATAGAGACATCAGCCGCTCATAAAAGCGATGTCCAAACTAATTTTTAAAAAAAGATGCGACACATATATTTTCTCCTACTTAAAACATATTCCCCTTTTAGTTAAAACATTCCCCCAGCCCATTTTCATTTCCCCCCATTGACATTTTATTTCCCCCCTTTTCTTTCACTATTCCAGTCGACTTTCTAAATCTATTCAAATCTACTCCATTCAAATCTTATCTACTCTACTCACAATCTTCTCAAGAAACCCTAAGTCTATACTAATCTACATACAAGAACCCTGAATCGAAACCCCCTAATATACAAACCCGCAAATGTCGAATTCCTAATTAGCTTATATCTACTTGGTACTTTCATTTAGAATACTCGATTCTTGCAGAGAGAGCTTATATCTACTCGATTAACCTGTTATCTACCTTGATTTCTAAGTGTTTTTTTAACTTTTTTTTGAAATTTCAAATTTTGGATTTTAATTTAACTTTTTAATAGATTGGTTGATTCTTTATCTTGGGTCATTTAAAAAGTAATTTACTTTTCAGTTTTTGTGAATGCATGTATTTTTTTTTGTTAAATATAAGCATATTTATCCAATTTATGTTTGTATTTTTAACTTACGCATCTTTTTAACATATTATTTGTTTATTGTTGTTACTTGCAGGGCCCTGTGTTTGTACTTCTTTATTTGTTGTGCTTGATTTTGTTCCTGGTTATCTTTTTTTCTTTTTGTTCTTATAAGTTTTAAATCGATTACTGATTTGCATACTTGTTTTGATAATTTGTTTTGTATACTTGATTTAAGAAGTTCTTTTGTATACTTGATTTGTAATATAAATGATGTATGTGTTTAGGTTTATGATTTTTGTTACCTACTTCATTTGTTAAATATATTAGTGTGTGTCTCTATAATGTGTTATATCTTTAATTTTATAAATGATAATTATAAATGTTAGTGAATGAGAAGTTTTATTCGATATCTGCTATTATATATGGAGTTGTTTGAGTAATGCTATCTTATATTTCTTTTTTTCTTGTTTAAATAATTTGTTATTTTGATTTTAAACAAATATAAAGAATTATTATGTTTATATCTCTATTTTGCATTGTTACTTTATTTTTCTTATTTTCGTGCACCTGTATATATGCAACACATTAAACGGGCGTTATACCCGTGAACATTGGCTTAGAACACCTTAAGCAACGCTTTGTGGACCCATCTGCACCAACAAAAATCATTGCATTAGGGCCTTGCAGCAACATAATAAGCCAGTAATGGGAAAAAAATAACGTTTCCTAACATTCAATATATTATCAACTTTATAGCCGATATTAGTGAAAATTATTCCAACCTTGCCCCATAGCATATATTTGTCATCAAGACAATCCCCTCTAATGTACGGTGTACCCTTGCTACTATGTCGACATAAATCAATCTTTGTGCTATTACCTACATCATATATATATATCCTTTTCCAACCCTTTTTTTAGTTTTACAAGCAAAAAATTTAGCTTAAATGACTAAAAATTGAGATAAGGCATAATTTTATGTAACATTATAATTGATGTAATCCAGTGTTGCCTTAGACATGATGAAACTACTATTATCACATATATTTTTATGTTCACAATGAGTTTTCAAAAAGTGTGAGCGGTAATTTTTGACATTCCACTTTGACCAATTTTTTTAGGTGGAAGTTGCTCAAATTTTAGGCGGAAAAGTAAATGAAGAAATAAAAGTAAACACAACCATTATACATACACACCCCTTTTACACACAAACACATCTACATGTTTCTGTTGTTAAAATGAAAAATACAAAACAAGCTCATTCAGATTAGGGTTCTATGTATGAGGGATTAACATCTTCAGATCTCTTTCCTCAACTAAATCAGTCTTCATAACATCAACACAATTGTAGCAGTTAAAATTAGGGTTTGAATTGAGGCTTTTATACAAGGATTGAATTACAATTTATGCACAAATTTTTTGGAGCTTTCTTCATGATTTCAATTAGATATTGTTTGTTTTTTAGCTTTGAGTTTTTATAAAAATTAGAACATACTAATTGATCAAATGAATTATGATGATGAACTTAATGACTCTCCTTTCATATTTGCTCGAGAAGCTTCTGTTAGGTAATAAACAATATATGATTTTCTAATTTGGGCGTTGGGTTCATAAATTTATCATGTTTGACAAGTTTTGCATGTATTAGAAAGAAGGGTAATTTGATATTTATTCCTAGAGGACCACATCGTCTGAAGATGTGGATGTGTAAATATCAATATAAAATATCGGTTGGTTTTAATAATTCAAGATTTATAATTAACAGTCATAATAATTAGTATATCTCCGTCTCTGTAATCATGAAACTAATTACAGTCACACATGTGCATATCTCAGACATTTAATTGTGTAATATCTTTAGAGTCTATATCCTAAATTAGTGGAATGTTTCAAGGAATACACTCTTGGCTACATGTATATATTTACATACAAACATTAGTAATATAGACAACCTTCAAGTATCTTAAGGTATTAGAGCTACAAGCTTAACTATATCAAATTCTAACCCTTTTTTGTTACATTACAAACCACATTCAATTCAAAAATTTCCTGTGCATCTGAATTCATCCCAGTGCACACTTCTACACACTTTCCGATGATGCTATCTCAAAGAAATTTTGCAGTCTCGCACAAAAATCATGTCAGTCCTCACACGTCTGGGACTCCTTGGTTATATAGACGGTATTGTCTCTACACTAACTCAGTTCTTGGCAGACAATAAACCCAAGCCAGCTTTTATCATATGGAATCTCCAAGACAAATACATATTAATTTCCTTATTAGGAAGCTGCCAAGAAATGATCCAATCATTATTCTCCACTGCTAAAATAGCCAAATAAATATGAGATCAGTTAGTTACTCTGTTCTCCATTAAGTAATTCGCTCGTATCATGTCACTCGAAACTCATATTATGAATAATCCTTGTAACACCCACAATATGTCTGACTATTTGCATGACATTAGAATTAGCAATTACTGGCCAACCTGTGTCTGACGATGATCTTGTCATTCTCACCTTATCTTCACTCGTAGATGATTTTCGAAACATTAAGGATGTTATGTCTATATGAGAAGCCCCGCTAATATTTGCTGCCCTACATGAGCAGTTAATTGATTATGGACGAGGACTCAAGTCCAAACCCTCGATACCAACAATTGTCATACTTTAAATAATAGTTTAAAGCCATACTTTAAAAAAATATAAAGATTGTAAGTTCCTTTGGATTATTGAACTTTGAGAGTAAGGACGATTTTTCTAAGTTATGGGTACAGACTTAATTATTTCTCCGTATAAAATGGGATTCTAGTTTTCTTCTCTCCAAACTTTTCAAGTCTGTGAGAGGGTTCCAAGGTGTAATCATGGACTCTGATTTAGATGTGTAGATGGAAGAGCTTAATATAGCGGCAGAGAAAAATGAAGAGTTATATTTTGATGACGAGGTGGTGGGTGAAGCCAATAAATTTGAGCTGTGTCCGGTCGGAAGATTTTTGACTGAAAAAACATCAATGTGAAGGCTATGAAAACGAAAATGGCCAATATTTGGAAGCCCACAATGGGAATTAACATTAAAGAGATTAAGTCTGGTTTGTTCTTATTTCAGTTTTACCATAAGGATGATTTATCTTGGGTACAAAAAGGAGGTCCATGGAGCTTTGATGGCGCAATCTTGGTGCTTAGTGGTATTTCTTTGGGAGAGGATCCCTCGAAAATTCCATTAACAACTGTCAATTTCTGGATTCAAATCCATGATTTTCCAATTGGATTTATGTCGGAATCCATTGATTGAGAGCTTGGGATTTTTTTTGGTAAATTTATCGAATATGATCCTAATAACAACAGGGGAATATAGAGGAATTATATGCGTGTCAGAATTCAGGTGGATGTCAGGAAACCTCTCAGAAGAAGGATGAATGTGACTAGGAAAACTACAGCAGACTTTATTGTTCAATGTAAGTATGAAAAACTTGGTGACCTTTGTTTCAGATGTAGCATGCTATCACACAGGGAGAGATTTTTCCAAAGGAAATTTAGTTATAACGAAGGTGCGGAAGAAAAAGAATGAGGAGCGTGATTGCGAGCTCAGCCACATAGGGTTGCCGGAAGAAGTAAATGGCTCCGAGAGGAGGGAGATGATGACTAGGGGGAAAGGTATGAAAAAGATAACAAATTCCAGGATTTTTCGGAAGATCAGGTGCGCAATTTTGGGAAGCTAGTTATTCCTGAGCGTAAAAATCGGGAAAACAAAAAAGGAAATTCTATTATTTAGAAAGTTTTGAATTCAAGTGATATCACTCAGGTAGCGGGAAATAATTCAAAGAGTTTAAATGTTAATAGACCTGTGGATGAGGAACTTATTCGGGCGGGACTTGGAGGAAAGAAAACATAGAAGACTTAGGCCATCTTGTACTGATACTATGGATGCTAATAACTCTAGGCTTTATCCTACATAATCTGTTCTTTCTAATAGTGATTGTACAGACTCTAACAAAATATTATTGGCTAAGCTTGCGAAGCAAGCTGACCAGGAATTATGAATTGCTTAGGATGGAACTGCCGGGAGTTGGAGAACCCTCAGACAATTAAAGTTTTATGCGATCTCATTAAGGATCATAAATCTGATGTTCTATTTCTTTCAGAAATGATTTCTACATCTAGTAGAATAGAGAGTCTTCGTATTCCGTTAGGGTTTTCTCAGTGCTTTTCGGTGGATAGAATGGGTCAAGGTGGTGGTTTAGCATTATTCTGGAAAGATCATGCTAGGTGTCAATGATAAGTGGATTTTATATCCACTTGGAATACTTTATTATAAGCTTAAATTGGTGTTTTGGACTCAAGTTGTTGGTATTTGTTGTGTTTTTGTGTTATTGCATTCCAGGTATCAGTTATATGAAGAAAAGAGCTTTTAAAGATAAAATGACAAAAATTGATCAGAATTGGAAGCCAAGGCAACTGTCAAGTTGTAGAGAATCTCGTTAGCTTCGCGTGGGCAGTTGAATCGCCTAATTCTGACGAGTAGAACTCAAGTTATGTCCAAAACAAGATTCATCAGAATTTTTTCCAGAAGCTGTCTGAGCACCCATCCAGGAGAGCTGAGCGGCCGCCCAGAGAGCTGAGCGCCCGCTCAGGAGACCTGAGCGGCCGCTCAGGGCGCGGCTGGTCACTGATTTCGCCGAAAAAGCCTTTTTTGAGTGGAATTTGACAATTTTAAGGGTCCAGGTCCATTAGGGGCGTATATATACTTAAAAAAAGGGTTTTCATCATCCAGGAAGATTGGGATACCAAGGAGAAGATCTAGAAGCACAGAACAACTCTGAAAAAGATCTTGTTTTCAACTAGTGATTCTTTAAATTAGTTGTAACTTTGGATGCTCGTTTTCGTTCTTGTTGAACCTAGATCTCGTTTATTCGTACTTTAATCATTATTCAGTTTATTAATACCTTGTTTTATACCATGCTTTCATTGGAACCCATGGTGATGATGAGTTCAACTATGGGCTAATCGTTGTCATGGGGTTCTAGCGGATTTACTTATGGATTTCAATAGTTAATTTGTTTTGATATCTTGGTGCGTGGTGATTGATTGATATCCTAGTATTGGTTATTCTTATTCGTCTTATGTGCCTAGCTAACATATAAGATATTATGTAATCTCTATTGAAGCGATAGTGAATATAGAGGTTTAGAACTTGTCATGCTAGCATAGGTTCATGTATGTGTATGCATGATTCATAGGTAACTCTAACCGTTTTAATTACCCTATGTAATCATTATGGATAACTTATGCTTAAACCGTTATATTGTCAAATTCTATAGACATATAGGGTCTCAATATAATTGGTGCCTATTGAGCTTCTATCTCTTTTGTGAATGTCTGGTAGAATGGTACTCGTGCAACGAAAGTTGGCGTTTATCAGTTTCATGTTATCTGATTAGTGTCATCACCATTACATGCTAAGGTTAAGAACGAAAAGGCTATTGAATAAAGTAGTAATGAAGTTAGGATCCCATGTTTGTCATATATAGTAATTCAACCTCAATTTTATTAGTTAATGTTATTTAGTATAATCTCTTTGTTTAATAAAAACCCAATTTGTTATTTGTCTTAGCATTGAGTGATAACCATACATTGTTGCATAGGTGCATAAATTAAGCTTAACCTAAACCAGTCTCTGTGGGAACGAATCTGATTTATATCTTATACTACTTGCGAACGCGTATACTTGAGTGAATATTAGTGCGTGTGTTCGCCCTAACAAGTTTTTGGATCCACAGCCGGGGACTTGGTGTTAATTTTTAGTTTATGTGCTTGTCATCAGTGGTCGTTAAAGTTCACTGACTCGGATTCTTTTACTTTCACGGTTTATTTGTTTGTGTTTCAGGTACTCATTATAATGGGAGATCCAGTAGCACGAACGAAAGCCTTGTTTGTGTTTGTAATTATTGATGGTAGTGCAGGTCAAATACATATTTGGATGTGCTTAATCACTACAAAAAAATGGCTAAATACAACTGGTCAAAAATCGGTTGTATTTAGCTAAATTAGACCTTTTTCGGTTATATTTAGCTAAATACGACCGGTTTTTGGACCGGTTGTATTCGCTCGAGTCATATTTAGTAACCAAGTTGTATTTAGTACTAAATACGACCGAATAAATACAACCGACTAAACACAACCGTTTAAATATGACCGGCTAAATACAACTGTTTCCGGTCAAATTATTTTTTCGGCTAAATTGGAATATCCCGCCCAAACATTTAAATTTTCCGAAAAAATTTAAATTACCCGCCCCAAAATAAATTCAACCGCAAGTTATCAAATATATGATATTAAACTCGACCACATGCGATCGAAATAACGAAAGCCGGTTTTAAAAAAAATCATGCCGGAAACTGGAAAATTTCCAGAATCCGGTGAGTTTGCCCTGATTCCATGTTTCCGATGACCCAAAAACACAATTTTCAGTTCGGTTTTCAGCTTAAAACACTCAAAAATTACCCGTGCAATCTCATATTTTTTACAAACAACCGTTACTTAACCGATTCTGACAGAAACCAGCAAATGGGAAATAAAAATCAAATTTCAGAGCGACAAGAAACAAGAACAGAAAAACTTCCGCTAAATCCAAATAACAAGAAACAAAAATCCTTAGATTTATTCACACAAAAACGAATCGTAGGAAAATAGGAGAATTATAGTCAAAGTGATCATGAACAAGCCGGAAAAGGGGAGAACCCGAAGGCGGTGAGTTTTTTCGGCGATCTAAAAATTAATATAGAGTCCTTGTTCAATGAGATGTTGATTCATTATTCAATTACACAAACAAACAATCTAAAGTAAAAACGCTAATTAAAAATTAAAATAAAAATAAAAATTTCGAAAAATTCCTACTCTTTCTAACAAAAAAACATTACCTCGGGGAGGAGGGAAGGGAGAGAGGGAGAGGGAGAGGGAAAGAGAGAGAGAGAGAGAGAGAGAGAGAGAGAGAGAGAGAGAGAGATGGATGGGGGAGGGGGGTCGGCGGCGTGAGGGAGTTAACATGGGAGGGGATACGGGTAAAGTTAAAGGACAAGGGGTGGGGGTTAACGGTGTACATTATATTTAATATAATTTTGTTTTGTTTTGTGTTGATTTATAAAGAGTTTTATAAAATATACATCCATCCCTTGGATTGTTATTATAATGGTTAAATTTAGTTCTTTAGATGTAGTTCAAACGGATCGCTGACGTGGCTCTAAATACAACTGCAATCGGTTGAATTTAGGAGTGTCAATTTATTAATTATTATTATTATTATATAATTTGTTACATTTTATAGAAAATAAAATTTAGAAAATTATACCTTATTTATTAAAATAATTAAGATCTAGTGATTAAAAATTTTGATTTTGTAAAAAAAAATTAACAAATTAAATATTTAAAGTTAGTTCATTTTTTCAGTACAATCGTTAATTATGACAATATTAACATTTGTACGTTTGGATCATTCAATACTTATTCCGAATAGCAGAAATTACTAGTGTTATGATCTCAAACCCTAAATTTGATTTTTGTAAAAACAGTTACTAATTAAATATTTAAAAATAGTTGATCTTTTTTCGCACAATCTTTATTTTTGACAATCTTCATATCCGTACGGTTGGATAATTCAATCCCATATTGATGTTTTGATATTTAAAAAATATTAATGAGTGATCCAACCGTACGGATGTCAAGATCTATATATTTTAATTATACGACAAAATTTTAGAAAAAAATAAATATATTTTGATTGCTTTTTTAGCTGTCAACTAGAAGTTTGACCAATACTTCTAACTCGTCCCATGTTGATGTTGTGATTTTTAAAAAAATATTAATGAATGATCCAACCGTACGGATGTCAAAATCTCTATATTTTAGTGATACGACAAAAAATTTAGAAAAAATCATTATACTTGGTTTGTTTTTTTAACAGTCAACTAGTAGTTTTACCAGTTTTTCTAAGTAGTGTTTAATCCCATATTGATGTTTCAATATTTTTAAAAATATTAATGAATGATACAACCATACGGATGTCAAAATCAGTATATTTTAGTGATATGACCAAAATTTTAGAAAAAATAGATGTATTTGGTTTGCCTTTTTAATAGTCAAAGAGTAGTTTGACCAGTACTTCTAACTAGTGTTTAATCCCATATTGATCTTTCGATATTTTTAAAAATATTAAATAATGATCCAACCGTACGGACATCAAAATTAGTATATTTTAGTGATATGACAAAAAATTTAGAAAAAAATAAATATATTTGGTTTGCTTTTTTAACAGTCAACTAGTAATTTGACTCGTACTTCTTACTAGTGTTTAATCCCATATTGATGATTCGATTTTTAAAAAAAATATTAATGAATGATCCAACCGTACGGATGTCAAGACCTGTATATTTTAGTGATATGACAAAAAATTTAGAAAAAAATAAATATATTTGGTTTGCCTTTTTAAGAGTCAAAGCGTAGTTTGACCAGTACTTCTAACTAGTGTTTAATCCCATATTGATGTTTCGATATTTTAAAAAATAATAATGAATGATTCAACCGTACGGATGTCAAGATCTGTTTATTTTAGTGATTTGACAAAAAACTTAGAAAAAATAAATATATTTGGTTTGCTTTTTTAACAGTCAACTGGTAATTTGACCCGTACTTGTAACTAGTGTTTAATCCCATATTGATGATTCAAAATTTTTAAAAATCATAATGAATGATCCAACCGTACAGATGTTAAGACCTGTATATTTTAGTGATATGACAAAAATTTTAGAAAAAAATAAATATAATTGGTTTGCCTTTTTAAGAGTCAAATAGTAGTTTGACCAGTACTTCTAACTAGTGTTTAATCTCATATTAATGTTTCGATATTTTTAAAAATATTAATGAATGATCCAACTTTACGGACGTCAAGATCTATATATTTTAGTGATATGACAAAAATTCTAGAAAAAATAAATATATTTGGTTTTCTTTTTTAACAGTCAACTATTAATTTGACCAGTACTTCTAACTAGTATTTAATCCCATATTGATGATTCAATATTTTTCACAATATTAATGAATGATCCAACCGTACAGATGTCAAGATATGTATATTTTAGTGATATGACAAAAAGTTTAGAAAAAAATAAATATATTTGATTTGCCTTTTTAATAGTTAAAGAGTAGTTTGACCAGTACTTCTAACTAGTATTTAATCCCATATTAATGTTTCAATATTTTTAAAAATATTAATGAATGATCCAACCGTATGGATGTCAAGATCTATATATTTTAGTGATATGACAAAAATTTTAAAAAAAATTATATATTTGGTTTGCTTTTTTAAGAGTCAACTAGTAATTTGACCAGTTCTTCTAACTAGTGTTTAATCTCATATTGATGTTTCGATAATTTTAAAAATATTAATGAATGATCCTACCGTACGGATGTCAAAATAGCTAAAATTTAATGGATCAACAGATGGGGAAAAGATGGAGTAAATTGCAGAATTAATGGATCAAAATGAATGTGGATGCAGCATGCCAAAACCAAATGGGGAATGCCAAAATGATAAAGGGAGGTTTCTACGAGCTCGATGTACAACAGCTGCAGCTGCAGGGGAATGGCAATCACGCGAGGCTGAATCAATGGCCTTTAAAGAGGCTCTGATGTGGACTCGAGATTGAAGATCAACAAATTATGTATTCGAGTTGGATGCGAAGTTGGTAGTAGATGGCTGTGTATGGCACATGTGGGAATTCAAATTTCTACACTATCATTGATGATTGTGTAGAGATCCTTAAACACTATTGTGAAGTATTAGTTGTGTTTGAACACAGATCTGCGAATATAGTAGCTCATAAGTTGGCCTGGGCTGCTTATTCTTTGTCACGTCCGATGGAGAGGTTAGAAAATGCTTCTGAATTTCTTCTATGTAATCTTTTGGATGAAGAGATTTAGTAATGCAAATGCAATTTTTCAAATAAAAAAGTAATAACATCTTCAACAGACCCTAACTCACTCTTTATACATATTATAAAAAATTAGCTCTTAGGAACAATCATCCTTAGAGCAAGTCCAGCAGTGCGCTAGTAGTGTTCTTCTAAATATTTTAAAATGTAAGGTCCTACTGATTTTAAATATCATTTTATATTTTAACTCCATTGATTATCCTTATAATTCTTCCTTATCATTACCAAAATAATAAATTTGAAAATATCTGAAAGGGAAAAATAATAAATTTGAAAAGATATGAAACGAAGAGAGAAAAGAAGTTCAAAGAAGGGAGAGCTGATCTTTTTATTGATAATTTTTTTTTAGGAATGGCTATTGGTTGTTTTAGAGGGGTGTATTCAATTGATAGTTTAAAGATTTTTTTGGATTTTGAAAATCCTAGTGTATTCAATTTTGTTTCTTAAAAAATCCTTTAAAATCTGATTGTATATAATAGAGATTAAAAATAGTCTTTTAAAATACGGGGGTATTCAATTTAGATTTTAAAAAGTCCATTAGAATTTGGTGATATTCAATTTGAATTTTTTAAAGTTCATTAAAATCTCCTGGTATTCAAAAGTCCATAAATTTTTGTGTATTTTATAACATTGTATATTTTAATGAATTTACTAGTGTATTTTATATTTTCATAAATCTTAGCAAAATCCAAGAGATTTTGATGGTTTTTTAGAAATCTCTACTCAAATTAGCAAGACTCTTCAAGATTTATTCAACAACTCGGCTAAAATTCGCGTACAACTAAAATCAGCCAGAATCAGCAACAATCATTCTAAATTAATGGATTGTTAGAAGAAATCCTCTAAAATCTGAAATGAGTACTTAGTGATATAAGGAGTCACTGTTCAATTTTATGTTGAGGAGTCATTAAGACTAAATAAAAAATCTATTGGAGACTATATAATATTAAATTAGTAGCTAAACTGCAATATTGTTAGGGGGCCAGTCCGTTGCAAACCAGAGATAATGCATTTATCAAACAAATTTTGTTGCAATTCGCTATCATCCTTTTCAAGATCAAGACTAGATTAAAAAGTTTAATATCATTCGTTTCACGGTTAGGATTAGATAAAAAGTTTAGTATATACTGAAAAACCATGCAGCATGGTAGGTGTTTATACATGTTTTAGGTTTAATTTTGTAATATTTTATAGGTGTATTAGATTGGTATTTTTTTAATCAAGTTATATCCCGAATTTTTAAGCATATATAGTAATATTTTACACCCAATATATATCATTCGAATTATGAATCTAATAAATGTTTATTAATTATGCAATAACTAAATCTAAAATACGCGATTCTTGGTTATAGTCAAATAATATTATTTTATGTACTTATAGATAATACTTCTCGTATAAAATTTATAATTACTTTAAAATAGTAAATCAACATATATGTGCCTGGTGCATGCGAGGGTGTCTCACTAGAAGGAAAGTTGTAACTAGTGACCCCTCATGTAAATAAATGGCAACAAGACTAGATATGTAAGAGATAGATGACACGAATTACCACTTTCGTCCGATCTTTTTTGTTCCATCAACGACCGACTATATTTGTCCCCCACTCTCCTTCTTGTAATTATTCATTCATCTCGGTTTATATATCCATTTCCATCCAACTCAAATCATTCAATTGTTGACGGGGGTTTGAAGAAACTAGGGAAAACTGAGATAACTCAACTTAATCATTTTTAGATCATTTCTAATTTAGAGTAAATAGGGTATCCTTCTCTGCCGAGGATCAAGGGTTCACTTGTCTTCTTTTCTGCTAATTAAATCAAAGATGGATTTATTTTGTTTATCTAACAACTAAACTATTAATTAAACAAGAAAAGAGTTTGTTTGTAAACAATTAAATAAACACATTGAAAAGCGTGTAAATCCACCTTAAACCAATGACACAAAACATATTTGGATGACTAAATATCATAATTACTTCATACATCTCTATAAGTATTAAGGTATATATAGGCGCAATCAAGAATACATCTCAGAAAATCAACCATAATGATCATAAAAGTTTGTTTAGGAATCCAAAACAGCCGTCCAACAATAAGCCGACCAACAATAAAAATCTAGTAGACCATAATCATAGTAAAAATGATAAAAAAAATCAAGAGAATATTTGAATATGATACAAAGTGTAAAGTAATAAGAATTGTTTTTATGTTATTGACGATGATACCTCCAAGAAAAGTCTCCATTCTCATCCTCTTGGTAGCTAGCTATGGGTATTATCTTTTATCTCTAATAATATAAACCTAACAAAAAAGTCTTTTCATTATTTTTAGGATTAGGAATTAACACAGGTTTCCCAAACCGAAAAGGTTTCTCAAAACCAAATTCTTAGTTGACTTTTGTATCTGATACTGAACTTCTTAAAGTAAAATTTGATGTATGGTCCTATCTAAAATGAAATAGAATCTCATTCTTTTCTTGTGGGTTGTTGAATTGCCCAAATCTAATAAGCCAAACTGAAGATACGTCCCAAACGATATATTTTGCGCGTGTTAAAATTTCTTTTAATTTAACTCCAATCATTTTCAATTTAGAATTTCTTGCTTCCTATAATAAAATTTTAGAATCTAATTAATAAAGATTCAATTAAATGCAGTATATAATTAATATGAGAAAAAAATCATCTAGAATATACATAAATATATACCATATGCAATATTGAAACTTTTACTTACAATTACCTCTCTAAGACAAATTCACTAGGCTAAAAGGGTGGAGTATATATATATTTCGGCATATCATCTCAAATAAAAATAAATAATTGTTTTTCCAATGTTATTTCATAATCACTTACATGCTACTCCTTTTCTAAAAAATAGTGTGTTTACTTAATTTTTTGCCCAAGAATTGTATCTCTTCATATAGAGGCAGTTCTATGGTCAAGGTCTTGTTAGTGTCTTTTAATAAAAAAATGTAAAGCAGAAAATCTTATGAATGAGAGTTTTCATTATGATTCGAGGCCACAAAGAAGGCGAGAACGTAGATGGGGTCAAGGATATAACAAAACTATCACTCTTAATTTTGATTTTGCCATGCCCAATTCTAGAGTCGCTAGACATATATGTAGTTTGATTACTCTAATAAGTTATATACCAAGAAGGTAAATGGGGCAAAGGTTATAACAAAACTATTTAATATCTCGCGGAAATATTGGAAATGGTGATGGCCTAAACTAACCAGATTTAAAACATGAATGCCTAAAATGATTTAATGCACATACATGACCCAATTTTTCTTCCGATACGACACATCATCGCAATATGCAATACAACAAATCTTGTTTCGTGTTTCTTCAAATAAGACGTACTGGACACCATATCTTCTACATACGCTATATTTTATAACGTATCTTTAGAATATACGTAGCTCAATTAGGAGAAGTTAGTTTAAGCAATCAATCAAGATTGTTATATATAAGTGGGGGATGAAGATGTGCATTGAGCAAGGAGAGAGAGTGATGTTGACCCAATATTAGTATAAAGAGTAGTTCCACATGCACAAAGTTGAGTATAAAATTTTATACAAAATGACATGGCAAATGAAGTGTGATATTTTAATTGGTGATAATTATGTGAATATAAGGTCATGTTCCAATCATAATTTGACACATGTGATTTTTTGAAAAATTTTGTACCTTTTTATGCGTTAAGCATTTTCGTAATATAAATAAGAGGAGAGGTATTAGAGAATACGGGAAGATAAGAACTAACATTCTTTATTTAGAGAAGAGGTGGATTTTGGGCCCGGAAAAAACAACGGATGAGAGGGGTTTGGTGATGGTGAGAGAAAAGGAAATGGGATGGTGGGACAACCTATGTGAGTGATTGGAGGGGTGGGTGTTCTTTGGTTAAATTTTTATACTTTTATAAAATTTGAACTCATTGGTTGAATTATTATATTTGAAGTTATATTTGATAAGTTTGATGTAATTTACCTGGATGGCTCACGTAGCACTAAATTCAATAGTTTCATGTCGTATTTAGGAGTGTCAAATTATATATTCAACTGAGTTCGATTGACTTTATTATCCATTTTATGTTATAAAAATTAAGATTTCTTATAATTTTTAGGAAATAAATATAAGAATTAACTAATTTTTTCTTCAAACATTATAATGTTATAAATTCATAATTTATTTTAATAGCTCATTATTTTAAGAAAAATTTAAAATCGTTATTTTGGTCGACTTTATTATAAATTCCACGGATAAGAGTATGAAAGGAGAAGTGGAAATTTTAGAGTTAGATTCATCTTGCTTAAAAATATTTTATGAGAAAGAGAGGTGGAGATCATAGTTTCTTGTTTTCATTTAAATACATATTAAATTATGTTTAGTCATTCATTTCACCAATATTATGTTCTTTTGAGTACCTGTGAGGATTGAGAAGTACATTTTGATAATTTTTTAGTGGTAATACCATAAAAATGCTGGAAGTATACATACTTTTAAGCTAGATTAGTTATTTGTCCTTTTGTGATGATTAAACAGTTTAAGAAAGACAAGAAACATCATAAAATGTTGGACTGTTTCTACAACACCAGTGTTCTTTTTTTGACAACTACTTCCTTAAAAAAAATTCAATTTACACAATGGTCTAACTTCTAGCGATACTATTTCCTATTGCTCTCCAAGAGCCCTTGATGGATTGTGATTGGAAAGCGGGCATTGCCTCAGGGCAACTAAGGCAGCATCAAGTCCTGTCATTTAAACATATATCACAAAACATCAAAAAGCTGTGTGACAACAATCAAAAACGTCCACAAGACAGAAGATTTATGTAGATATTTACATAGATATAAAAAAGAAAATAATAACACACGTATACATATATACTGATGATCTTACTTGCGCTTCCTTCAAGTATTCCCCTCTGATAGACTGAGAGCCCTCTAATTTGATATTTCATGAATAATCCTTTTATGTAGCCTATTCATGATATATACAAAGAGGATAAAAAATTAAGGATTAGAAGTTACTCTTCTGTAAAGCAATAGACTGAAATGATAATAAATATAAATTCCTTGCGTTATCTATCTATTTGAATACCTTTTGGCACAAGAACTAGGAGATCATCTTCTGATGTGCTATCCCCGCCATCATCGGAGCTCAACTCAGCGGCCATGAATTAAGATCTACGATCCGATCGGCTTTGTTAACCGCCTGAACCTTGAAAGCCTAAAAAACTATTGGAAACCAAGATCTGTATATATATATATCCCTAAATTTTTATCTGGCTTCTGTGTTTCATTTTCATTGTCTACAAAAGCTGCCGCATCTCCCGTATATGTAGTGGGAGGTAGGGTGCACCCTCATGACCTGTTTCTAGAAGATGGGCCTTTATTGCATCTAGAACCTTCTTACATATGGACATGTCCAATTTAAATGTGAAGCCCAAATTTATTTTTCTTATAGATAAGCCTGCCTATTTCAAATATGGAATCCACATTAATTAGGATTAATTTTCTTACTTATTTATAATATTCTTTATTCTTTATAATCCTTTTAAATCGCTGTTTTTTATAATTCACAATATATTTTTATAGCTATTTACAATTATATAGTTGACAAAGCCACCTTCCATTTGAAAAATCTGATTACACATATTTATTTAGTTACATTTATTTTATTGATGGCACCGGCTTTAAAATGAAATTTTCTATTACATTTTTTTAATATTCATAACTCTAAAATCCAAAAAATATTTAATTTAAAGGTTAAGTTGGAGATTTGTTGATAATGGGTCTAGGTAAATGGTTAGGTTATGTTAAAAATTTATAAATATTTTTATTTCTTGATTTTTAATATTTTATCAATTATTTCTTAGGGTGAAACTACAAGAAATGAACTCCTTCGTTACTACAGTTATGGTTATTTTTTCAATGAAACGAATCCATATGAACTCCCATGCATTGTTTTGATAAATTGATTCAAAACTAGTATTCACCATCTTCTAAAAAAATTATTGTTTCATTCTGTTCTTCATCAAAATTCTCATAATTTACAATATTATCGTTATCATGTGCATTATGCATATACTATACCAAAATTGTTCATATACAATGTGTTTTTGTTGTAGAAGTAGGATAAAAAAACATTACATTAAGACTGTTTTTTTGCATATCACTACAAAAACACTGTAATAGACATCACCTATTTAAAATCGGTTGCTTCGGCAACTGATGTAAAGAGATATTTTAACATCACTTCTTCTGAAATAGAAGTTACAATTTTAGACAGACATCAGTTGCTCATAAAAGCGATGTCCAACCTACTTTTAAAAAAAAGACGCGACACATAAATTTTCTCCAACTTAAAACGTATTCCTCTTTTAGTTAAAACATTCCACCCAGCCCATTTTCATTTCCCCCCATTGACATTTTCTTTCCCCCCCTTTCTTTCACTATTCCAGTCGACATCTATTCAAATATACTCTATTCAAATCTTATATACTCTACTCACAATCTTCTCAAGAAACCCTAAGTCTATACTAATCTACATACAAGAACCCTGAATCGAAACCGGTGAGATACAAACCCCCAAATGTCAAATTCCTAATTAGCTTATATCTACTTGGTACTTTGATTTAGAATACTCGATTCTTGTAGAGAGAGCTTATATATACTCGATTAACCTGTTATCTTCCTTGATTTCTAAGTGTTTTTCTAATTTTTTTTTGAAATTTCGAATTTTGGATTTTAATTTAAATTTTTTAATAGATTGGTTGATTCTTTATCTTGGGTCATCTACAAAGTAAGTTACTTTTCAGTTTTTGTGAATGCATGTCTTTCTTTTGTTAAATATAAGCATATTTGTCCAATTTATGTTTGTATTTTTTAACTTAAGCATCTTTTTTAACATATTGTTCATTTCTTGTTGTTACTTGCAGGGCCCTGTGTTTGTACTTCTTTATTTGTTGTGTTTGATTTCGTTCTTGGTTATCTTATTTTCTTTTTTTTCTTGTAAGTCTCTAAATCGATTACTGATTTGCATACTTGTTTTGATAATTTGTTTTGTATATTTGATTTAAGAAGTTCTTTTGTATACTTGATTTGTAATATAAATGATGTATGTGTTTAGGTTTATGATTTTTGTTACATACTTCATTTGTGAAATATATTAGTGTGCGTCTCTGTAATGTGTTATATCTTTAATTTTATAAATGATAATTATAAATGTTAGTGAATTAGAAGTTTTATTCGGTATCTGCTATTATATATGGAGTTGTTTGAGTGATGCTATCTTATATTTCTTTTTTTCTTGTTTAAATAATTTGTTATTTTGATTTTAAATAAATACAAAGAATTATTATGTTTATATCTCTATTTTGCATTGTTACTTTATTTTTCTTCTTTTCATGCACCTGTATATATGCAACACATTAAACGGGCGTTATACGCGTGAACATTGGCTTAGAACACCTTAAGCAACGCTTTCTGGACCCAACTGCACCAACAAAAATCATTGTATTAGGGCCATGCAGCAACATAATAAGCCAGTAATGGAAAAAAATAACGTTTCCTAAGAATTCAATATATTATCATCTTTATAGCCGATATTAATGAAAATTATTCCAACCTCACCCCATAGCATATATTTGTCATCAAGACAATCCCCTCTAATGTACGGTGTACCCTTGTTACCATGTCGACATAAATCAATCTTTGTGCTATTACCTACATCATATATATATGTCCTTTTCCGACCCTTGTTTTAGTTTTACAAGCAAAAAATTTAGCTTAAATGACTAAAAATTGAGATAAGGCATAATTTTATGTAACATTATAATTGATGTAATCCAGTGTTGCCTTAGACATGATGAAACTACAATTATCACATATATTTTTGTGTTCACAATGAGTTTTCAAAAAGTGTGAGCGGTAATTTTTGACATTCCACTTTGACCATTTTTTTAGGTGGAAGTTGCTGAAATTTTAGGCGGAAAAGTAAATCAAGAAATAAAAGTAAACACAACCATTATACATACACACCCCTTTTACACACAAACACATCTACATGTTTCTATTGTTAAAATGAAAAATACAAAACAAGCTCATTCAGATTAGGGTTCTATGTATGAGGGATTAACATCTTCAGATCTCTTTCCTCAACTAAATCAGTCTTCATAACTTCAACACAATTGTAGCAGTTAAAATTAGTGTTTGAATTGAGGCTTTTATACAAGGCTTGAATTACAATTTATGCACAAATTTTTTGGAGCTTTCTTCATGATTTTAATTAGATATTGTTTGTTTTTGAGCTTTGAGTTTTTATAAAAATTAGAACATACTAATTGATCAAATGAATTATGATGATGAACTTAATGACTCTCCTTTCATATTTGCTCGAGAAGCTTCTGTTAGGTAATAAACAATATATGATTTTCTAATTTGGGTGTTGGGTTCATAAATTTATCATGTTTGACAAGTTTTGAATGTATTAGAAAGAAGGGTAACTTGATGTTTATTCCTAGAGGACTACATCGTCTGAAGATGTGGATGTGTAAATATCAATATGAAATATCGGTTAGTTTTAATAATTCAAGATTTATAATTAACAGTCATAATAATTAGTATATCTCCGTCCTTGTAATCTTGAAACTAATTACAGTCACACATGTGCATATCTCAGACATTTAATTGTGTAATATCTTTAGAGTCTATATCCAAAATTAGTGGAATGTTTCAAGGAATACACTCTTGGCTACATGTATATAATTACATACAAACATTAGTAATATAGACAACCTTCAAGTATCTTAAGGTATCAGAGCTAAAAGCTTAATTGTATCAAATTCTAACCCTTTTTTGTTACATTACAAACCACATTCAATTCAAAAATTTCCGGTGCATCTGAATTCATTCCAGTGCACACTTCTGTACACTTTCCGACGATGCTATTTGAAAGAAATTTTACAGTCTCGCACAAAAATCATGTCACTCCTCACAGGTCTGGGACTCCTTTGTTATATAGACTGTATTGTCTCTACACTAACTCAGTTCTTGGTAGACAATAAACCCAAGCCAGCTTTTATCATATGGAATCTCCAAGACAAATACATATTAATTGCCTTATTAGGAAGCTGCCAAGAAATGATCCAATCATTATTCTCCACTCCTAACATAGCCAGATAAATATGAGATCAGTTAGTTACTCTATTCTCCAATAAGTAATTCGCTCGCATCATGTCACTCAAAACTCATATTATGAATAATCCTTGTAACGCCCACAATATGTCTGACTATTTGCATGACATTAGAATTAGCAATTGCTGGCCAACCTGTGTCTGACGATGATCTTGTCATTCTCACCTTATCTTCACTCGTAGATGATTTTCGAAACATTAAGGATTTTATGTCTGTACAAGAATCCCCACTAACATTTGGTGCCCTACATGAGGAGTTAATTGATTATGGACGAGGACTCAAGTCCAAACCCTCGATATCAACAATTGTCATACTTTAAATAATAGTTTAAAGCCATACTTTAAAAAATATAAAGATTGTAAGTTCCTTTGGATTATTGAACTTTGAAAGTAAGGACGATTTTTCTAAGTTATGGGTACAGACTTAATTATTTCTCCGTATAAAATGGGATTCTGGTTTTCTTCTCTCCAAACTTTTCAAGTCTGTGAGAGGGTTCCAAGGTGTAATTATGGACTCTGATTTAGATGTGTAGATGGAAGAGCTTAATATAACGGCAGAGGAAAATGAAGAATTATATTTTGATGACGAGATGGTGGGTGAAGCCAATAAATTTGAGCTGTGTCTGGTCGGAAGATTTTTGACTGAAAAAAACATCAATGTGAAGGCTATGAAAATGAAAATGGCCAATGTTTGGAAGCCTGCAATCGGAATTAACATTAAAGAGATTAAGTCTGGTTTTTTCTTATTTCAGTTTTACCATAAGGATGATTTATCTTAGGTACAAAAAGGAGGTCCATGGAGCTTTGATGGCGCAATCTTGGTGCTTAGTGGTATTTCTTTGGGAGAGGATCCCTCGAAAATTCCATTAACAACTGTGAATTTCTGGATTCAAATCCATGATTTTCCAATTGGGTTTATGTCGAAATCCATTGATTGAGAGCTTGGGAATTTTTTTGGTACATTCATCGAATATGATCCTAATAACAACAGGGGAATATGGAGGAATTATATGCGTGTCAAAATTCAGGTGGATGTTAGGAAACCTCTCAGAAGAAGGAAGAAGGTGACTAGGAAAATTACAGCAGACTTTATTGTTCAATGTAAGTATGAAAAACTTGGTGAATTTTGTTTCAGATGTAGCATGCTATCACACATGGAGAGATTTTTCCAAAGGAAATTTGGTTATCACGAAGGTGCGGAAGAAAAAGAATGAGGAGCGTGATTGCTAGCTCAGCCACATAGGGTTGCCGGAAAAAGTAAATGGCTCCGAGAGGAGGGAGATGATGACTAGGGGGAAAGGTATGAAAAAGATAACAAATTCCAGGATTTTTCGAAAGATCAGGTGCGCAATTTTGGGAAGCTAGTTATTCCTGAGCGCAAAAATCGGGAAAACAAAAAAGGAAATTCTATTATTTTAAAAGTTTTGAATTCAAGTGATATCACTCAGGTAGCGGGAAATAATTCAAAGAGTTTAAATGTTAATAGACCTGTGGATGTGGAACTTATTGGGCGGGACTTGGAGGAAAGAAAACGTAGAAAACTTAGGCCATCTTATACTGATACTATGGATGCTAATAACTCTAGGCTTTATCCTACATAATCTGTTCTTTCTAATAGTGATTGTACAGACTCTAACAAAATATTATTCGCTAAGCTTTTGAAGCAAGCTAGCCAGGAATTATGAATTGCTTAGGATGGAACTGCCGGGAGTTTGAGTACCCTCGGACAGTTGAAGTTTTACGCGATCTCATTAAGGATCGTAAACCTGATGTTCTATTTCTTTCAGAAATGATTTCTACAACTAGTGGAATAGAGAGTCTTCGTATTCCGTTAGGGTTTTCTCAGTGCTTTTCGGTGGATAGAATGGGTCAAGGTGGCGGTTTAGCACTATTCTGGAAAGATCATGCTAGGTGTCAATGATAAGTGGATTTTATATCGACTAGGAATGCTTTATTATAAGCTTAAATTGGTATTTGATGTGTTTTTGTGTTATTGCATTTCAGGTATCAATTATATGAAGAAAAGATCTTTTAAAGATAAAATGATAAAAAGTGATCAGAATTGGAATCCAAGGCCATTGTCAAGTTGTATAGAATCTCGTTAGCTTCACGTGGGCAGTTGATTCGCCTAATTCTGACGAGTAGAACTCAAGTTATGGCTAAAACAAGATTCATTAGAATTTTTTCCAGAAGCTGTCTGAGCACCAATCCAGGAGAGCTGAGCGGCCGCCCAGAGAGCTGAGCGCCCGCTCAGGAGACCTGAGGGGCCGCTTAGGGCGCTGCTGGTCGCTGATTTCGCTGAAAAAGCCATTTTTGAGTGGAATTTGACGATTTTAAGGGTCCAGGTCCACTAGGGGCGTATATATACTTAAAAAAGGGTTTTCATCATCCAGGAAGATTGGGATATCAAGGAGAAGACCTAGAAGCACAGAACAACTCCAAAAAGATCTTGTTTTCAACTAGTGATTATTTAAATTAGTTGTAACTTTGGATGCTCGTTTTCGTTCTTGTTGAACCTAGATCTCGTTTATTCGTACTTTAATCATTATTCAGTTTATTAAGACCTTGTTTTATACCATACTTTCATTGGAACCCATGGTGATGATAATTTCAACTATGGGCTAATCGTTGTCATGGGGTTCTAGCGGATTTACTTATGGATTTCAATAGTTAATTTTTTTTGATATCTTGGTGTGTGGTGATTGATTGATATCCTAGTATTGGTTATGCTTATTCGTCTTATGTGCGTAGCTAACATATAAGATAACATGTAATCTCTATTGAAGCGACAGTGAATATAGAGGTTTAGAACTTGCCATGCTAGCATAGGTTCATGTATGTGTATGCATGATTCGTAGGTAACTCTAACCATTTTACTTGCCCTATGTAATCATTACGGATAACTTATGCTTAAACCGTTATATTGTCAAATTCTATAGACATATAGGGTCTCAATATAATTGGTGCCTATTCAGCTTCTATCTCTTTTGTGGATGTCTGGTAGAATGGTACTCGTGCAACGAAAGGTGGCATTTATCAGTTTCGTGTTATCTGATTAGTGTCATCACCATTACATGCTAAGGTTAAGAACGAAAAGGCTATTGAATGAAGTAGTAATGAAGTTTGGATCCCATGTTTGACATATATAGTACTTCAACCTGAATTCTCTTAGTTAATGTTATTTAGTATAATCTCTTAGTTTAATAAAAACCCAATTTGTTATTTGTCATAGCATTGAGTGATAACCATACATTGTTGCATAGGTGCATAAATTGAGCTTAACATAAACCAGTCTCTGTGGGAACGAATCTAATTTATATCTTATACTACTTGCGAACGCGTATACTTGAGTGAATATTAGCGTGTGTGTTCGCCCTAACAAGTTTTTGGCGCCGCTGTCGGGGACTCGGTGTTAATTTTTAGTTTATGTGCTTGTCATTAGTGACCGTTAAGGTTCACTGACTCGGATTCTTTTACTTTCACGGTTAATTTGTTTGTGTTTCAGGTACTCATTATAATGGGAGATCCAGTAGCACGAACGAAAGCCTTGTTTGTGTTTGTAATTATTGATGGTAGTGCAGGTCAAATACATATTTGGATGTGCTTAATCACTACAAAAAATGGCTAAATACAACTGGTCCAAAATCGGTTGTATTTAGCTAAATTACACCTTTTTCGGTTATATTTAGCTAAATACGACCGGATTTTGGACCGGTTGTATTCGCTTGAGTCATATTGAGTAACCCAGTTGTATTTAGTACTAAATACGACCGAATAAATACAACCGACTAAACACAACCGTTTAAATATGACCGGCTAAATACAACCGTTTCCGGTCAAATTATTTTTTCGGCTAAATTGTAATATCCCACTCAAACATTTAAATTTTCCGAAAAAATTTAAATGACCCGCCCCAAAATAAATTCAACCGCAAGTTATCAAATATATGATATTAAACTCGACCACATGCGATCGAAATAACGAAAGCCGGTTTTAAAAAAAATCATGCCGGAAACTGGAAAATTTCCAGAATCCGGTGAGTTTGCCCTGATTCCATGTTTCCGATGACCCAAAAACACAATTTTCAGTTTGGTTTTCAGCTTAAAACACTAAAAAATTAACCGTGCAATCTCATGTTTTTTACAAACAACGGTTACTTAACCGATTCCGACAGAAACCAGCAAATGGGAAATAAAAATCAAATTTCAGAGCGACAAGAAACAAGAACAGAAAAACTTCCGCTAAATCCAAATAATAAGAAACAAAAATCCTTAGATTTATTCAGGCAAAAATGAATCGTAGGAAAATAGGAGAATTATAGTAAAAGTGATCATGAACAAGCCGGAAAAGGGGAGAACTCGAAGGCGGTGAGTTTTTCCGGAGATCTAAAAAAACAACCATAAATCACGAAAAATTAATATAGAGTCCTTGTTCAACGATATGTTGATTCATTATTCAATTACACAAACAAACAATCTGAAGTAAAAACCCTAATTCAAAATAAAAATAAAAATAAAAATTTCGAAAAATTCCTACTCTTTCTACCAAAAAAACATTACGTCGGGGAGGAGGGAAGGGAGAGAGGGAGAGGGAGAGGGAAAGAGAGAGAGAGATGGATGGGGGAGGGGGGGTCGGTGGCGTGATGGAGTTAACAGGGGAGGGGATACGGGTAAAGTTAAAGGACAAGGGGGTGGGGGTTAAGGGTGTACATTGTATTTAATATAATTTTGTTTTGTTTTGTGTTGATTTATAAATAGTTTTATAAAATATAAATCCATTCGTTGGATTGTTGTTATAATGGTTAAATTTAGTTCTTTAGATGTAGTTCAAACGGATCGCTGACGTGGCTATAAATATAACTGCAATCGGTTGAATTTAGGAGTGTCAATTTATTAATTATTATTATTATATAATTTGTTACATTTTATAGAAAATAAAATTTAGAAAATTATACCTTATTTATTACAATAATTAAGATCTAAGGATTAAAAATTTTGATTTTGTAAAAAAAAATTAACAAATTAAATATTTAAAGTTAGTTCATTTTTTCAGTACAATCGTTAATTATGACAATATTAACATTTGTACGTTTGGATCATTTAATACTTATTCCGAATAGCAGAAATTACTAGTGTTATGATCTCAAACCCTAAATTTGATTTTTGTAAAAACAGTTACTAATTAAATATTTAAAAATAGTTGATCTTTTTTCGCACAATCTTTATTTTTGACAATCTTTATATCCGTACGGTTGGATAATTCAATCCCATATTGATGTTTTGATTTTTAAAAAATATTAATGAGTGATCCAACCGTACGGATGTCAAGATCTATATATTTTAATTATCCGACAAAATTTTAGAAAAAAATAAATATATTTTGATTGCTTTTTTAGCTGTACGGTTTGACCAAAACTTCTAACTCGTCCCATTTGATGTTGTGATTTTTTTAAAAAAATATTAATGAATGATCCAAATGTACGGATATCAAAATCTCTATATTTTAGTGATACGACAAAAAATTTAGAAAAAATCATTATATTTGGTTTGTTTTTTTAATAGTCAAAGAGTAGTTTGACCAGTACTTCTAACTAGTGTTTAATCCCATATTGGTCTTTCGATATTTTTAAAAATATTAAATAATGATCCAACCGTACGGATGTCAAAATCAGTATATTTTAGTGATATGACAAAAAATTTAGAAAAAAATAAAAATATTTGGTTTGCTTTTTAACAGTCAACTGGTAATTTGACCCGTACTTCTAACTAGTGTTTAATCCCATATTGATGATTCGATTTTAAAAAAAAATATTAATGAATTATCAAACCGTACGGATGTCAAGACCTGTATATTTGAGTGATATGACAAAAAATTTAGAAAAAATAAATATATTTGGTTTGCCTTTTTATGAGTCAACGCGTAGTTTGACCAGTACTTTTAACTAGTGTTTAATCCCATATTGATGTTTCAATATTTTAAAAAATACTAATGAATGATTCAACCGTACAGATGTCAAGATCTGTTTATTTTAGTGATATGATAAAAAACTTATAAAAAATAAATATATTTGGTTTGCTTTTTTAACAGTCAACTGGTAATTTGACATGCACTTCTAACTAGTATTTAATCCCATATTGATGATTCAATATTTTTAAAAATCATAATGAATGATCCAACCGTACAGATGTCGTGTATATTTTAGTGATATGACAAAAATTTTAGAAAAAAATAAATATATTTGGTTTGTCTTTTTAAGAGTCAAAGAGTACTTTGACGAGTACTTCAAACTAGTGTTTAATCCATATTAATGTTTCGATATTTTTAAAAATATTAATGAATGATCCAATTATACGGACGTCAAGATCTATATATTTTAGTGATATGACAAAAATTTTAGAAAAAAATTAATATGTTTGGTTTTCTTTTTTAACAGTCAACTATTAATTTGACCAGTACTTCTAACTAGTATTTAATCCCATATTGATGATTCAATATTTTTTACAATATTAATGAATGATCCAACCGTACGGATGTCAAGATCTGTATATTTTAGTGAAATGACAAAAAGTTTAGAAAAAAATAAATATATTTGATTTGCCTTTTGAATAGTTAAAGAGTAGTTTGACTTGTACTTCTAACTAGTGTTTAATCCATTATTAATGTTTCAATATTTTTAAAAATATTAATGAATGATCCAACCGTACAGATGTCAAGATCTATACATTTTAGTGATATGACAAAAAATTTTAAAAAAATTATATTTTTGGTTTGTTTTTTTAATAGTCAACTGGTAATTTGACCAGTTCTTCTAACTAGTGTTTAATCTCATATTGATATTTCGATAATTTTAAAAATATTAATGAATGATCCAACCGTACGGATGTCAAAATAGCTAAAATTTAATGGATCAACAGATGGGGAAAAGATGGAGTAAATTACAGAATTAATGGATCAAAATGAATGTGGATGTAGCATGACAAAACCAAATTGGGAATGCCAAAATGATAGAGGGAGGTTTCTACGAGCTCGATGTACAACAGCTGCAGGGGAATGGCAATCACGCGAGGCTGAAGCAATGGCCTTTAAAAAGGCTCTGATGTGGACTCGAGATTGGAGATCAACAAATTATGTATTCGAGTTGGAAGCGAAGTTGGTAGTAGATGGTTGTGTATGGCACATCTGGGAATTCAAATTTCTACACTATCATTGATGATTGTGTAGAGATCCTTAAACACTATTGTGAAGTATTAGTTGTATTTGAACACAGATCTGCGAATATAGTAGCTCATAAGTTGGCCTGGGTTGCTTATTCTTTGTCAGGTCCGATGGAGAGGTTAGAAAATGCTTCTGAATTTCTTCTATGTAATCTTTTGAATGAAGAGTTTTAGTAATGCAAATGCAATTTTTCAAATAAAAAAGTACTAACATCTTCAACAGACCCTAACTCACTCTTTATACATATTATAAAAAATTAGCTCTTAGGAACAATCATCCTTAGAGCAAGTCTAGCAGTGCGCTAGTAGTTTTCTTCTAAATATTTTAAAATGTAAGGTCCTACTGATTTTAAATATCATTTTATATTTTAACTCCATTGATTATCCTTATAATTCTTCCTTATCATTACTAAAATAATAAATTTGAATATATCTGAAAGGGAAAAATAATAAATTTGAAAAGATATGAAACGAAGAGATAAAAGAAGTTCAAATAATAGAGAGCTGATCTTTTTATTGATAATTTTTTTAGGAATGGCTAGTGGTTGTTTTAGAGGGGTGTATTCAATTGATAGTTTAAATATTTTTTTGGATTTTGAAAATCCCAGTGTATTCAATTTGGTTTCTTAAAAAATACTTTAAAATCTGATGGTATATAATAGAGATTAAAAATAGTCTTTTAAAATACGGGGGTATTCAATTTAGATTTTAAAAAGTCCATTAGAATTTGGTGATATTCAATTTGAATTTTTTAAAGTTCATTAAAATCTGCTGGTATTCAAAATTCCATAAATTTTTGTGTATTTTATAACATTGTAGATTTTAATGAATTTACTAGTGTATTTTATATTTTCAGAAATCTTAGCAAAATCCAAGAGATTTTGATGGATTTTTAGAAATCTCTACTGAAATTAGCAAGACTCTTCAAGATTTATTCAACAACTCGGCTAAAATTCGCGTACAACTAAAATCAGCCAGAATCAGCAACAATCATTCCAAATTAATGGTTTGTTAGAAGAAATCCTCTAAAACCTGAAATGAGTACTTAGTGATATAAGGAGTCATTGTGCAATTTTATGTTGAGGAGTCATTAAGACTAAATAAAAAATCTATTGGAGACTATATAATATTAAATTAGTAGCTAAACTGCAATATTGTTAGGGGGCCAGTCCGTTGCAAACCAAAGAGAATGCATTTATCAAACAAATTTTGTTGCAATTCGCTATCATCCTTTTCACGATCAAGACTAGATTAAAAAGTTTAATATCATTCGTTTCACGGTTAAGATTAGATAAAAAGTTTAGTATATACTGAAAAACCATGCAGCGTGGTAGGTGTTTATACATGTTTTAGGTTTAATTTGGTAATATTTTATAGGTGTATTAGATTGGTATTTTTTTAACTAAGTTATATCCCGAATTTTTAAGCATATATAGTAATATTTTACACCCAATATATATCATTCGAATTATGAATCTAATAAATATTTATTAATTATGCAATAACTAAATCTAAAATACGCGATTCTTGGTTATAGTTAAATAATATTATTTTATGTACTTATAGATAATACTTCTCGTATAAAATTTATAATTACTTTAAAATAGTAAATCAACATATATGTGCCTGGTGCATGCGAGGGTGTCTCAATAGAAGGAAAGTTGTAACTAGTGACCCCTCATGTAAATAAATGGCAACAAGACTAGATATGTAAGAGATAGATGACACGAATTACCACTTTCGTCCGATCTTTTTTGTTCCATCAACCACCGACTATATCTGTCCCCCACTCTCCTTCTTGTAATTATTCATTCATCTCGTTTTATATATCTATTTCCATCCAACTCAAATCATTCAATTGTTGACGGGGGTTTGAAGAAACTAGGAAAAACTAAGATAACTCAACTTAATCATTTTTAGATCATTTCTAATTTAGAGTAAATAGGGTATCGTTCTCTGCCGAGGATCAAGGGTTCACTTGTCTTCTATTCTGCTAGTTAAATCAAAGATGGATTTATTTTGTTTATCTAACAACTAAACTATTAATTAAACAAGAAAAGAGTTTGTTTGTAAACAATTAAATAAACACGTTGGAAAGCGTGTAAATCCACCTTAAACCAATGACACAAAACATATTTGGATGACTAAATATCATAATTAATTCATACATCTCTATAAGTATTTAGGTATATATAGGCACAATCAAGAATACATCTCAGAAAATCAACCATAATGATCATAAAAGTTTGTTTAGGGATCCAAAACAGCCGTCCAACAATAAGCCGACCAACAATAAAAATCTAGTAAACCATAATCATAGTAAAAATAAAAAAAAAAAATCAAGAGAAGATTTGAATATGATACAAAGTGTCAAGTAATAAGAATTGTTTGTATGTCGTTGACGATGATACCTCCAAGAAAAGTCTCCATTCTCATCCTCTTGGTAGCTAGCTATGGGTATTATCTTTTATCTCTAATAATATAAACCTAACAAAAAAGTCTTTTCATTGTTTTTAGGATTAGGAATTAACACAGGTTTCCCAAAACGAAAAGGTTTCTCAAAACCAAATTCTTAGTTGACTTTTGTATCTGATACTGAACTTCTTAAAGTGAAATATGATGTATGGCCCTATCTAAAATGAAAGAGAATCTCATTATTTTCTTGTGGGTTGTTGAATTGCCCAAATCTAATAAGCCAAACTGAAGATACGTCCCAAACGATATATTTTGCGCGTGTTAAAATTTCTTTTAATTTAACTCCAATCATTTTCAATTTAGAATTTCTTGCTTTCTATAATAAAATTTTAGAATCTAATTAATTAAGATTCAATTAAATGCAGTATATAATCAATATGAGAACAAAAATCATCTAGAATATACATAAAAGGGTGGAGTATATATATATTTCGGCATATCATCTGAAATAAAAATAAATAATTGTTTTTCCAATGTTATTTCCTAATCACTTACATATTACTCCTTTTCTAAAAAATAGTGTGTTTACTTAATTTTTTGCCAAAGAATTGTATCTCTTCATATAGAGGCAGTTCTATGGTCAAGGTCTTCTTAGTGTCTTTTAAGGTCTTGTTAGTGTCTTTTAATAAAAAAATATAAAGCATAATATCTTATGTATGAGAGTTTTCATTATGATTCGAGGCCACAAAGAAGGCGAGAAGGTAAATGGGGTCAAGGATATAACAAAACTATCACTCTTAATTTTGATTTTGGCATGCCCAATTCTGGAGTCGCTAGACATATATGTAGTTTGATTACTCTAATAAGTTATACACCAAGAAGGTAAATGGGGCCAAGGTTATAACAAAACTATTTAATATCTCCTGGAAATATTGGAAATGGTGATGGCCTAAACTAACCAGATTTAAAACATGAATGCCTAAAATGATTGAATGCACATACATGACCCAATTTTTCTTCCGATACGACACGTCATCACAATATGCAATACAGCAAATCTTGTTTGGTGTTTCTTCAAATAAGACATACTGGACACAAGATCTTCTACATACGCTATATTTATAACGTATCTTTAGTATATACTTAGCCCAAAAACACAAGCATTTTCCTAACACACATCTTCCATATAAAAAAAAATCATTAATATCATCTACATAGCTAGTCAAAATCGTCATGGAGGGGTGTTAATTAATATGGGGACTGTTTTTTACAATTAGGAGAAGTTAGTTTAAGCAATCAATCAAGATTGTTATATATAACTGGGGGATGAAGATGGGCATTGAGCAAGGAGAGAGAGAGTGATGTTGTCCCAATATTAGTATAAAGAGTAGTGCCACATGCACAAAATTGAGTATAAAATTTTATAAAAAATGACATGGCAAATGAAGTGTGATATTTTAATTGGTGATAATTGTGTGAATATAAGGTCATGTTCCAATCATAATTTGACACATGTGATTTTTTGAAAAATTTTGTACCTTTTTATACGTTAAGCATTTTCGTAATATAAATAAGAGGAGAGGTATTAGAGAATACCGGAAGATAAGAACTAACATTCTTTATTTAGAGAAGAGGTGGATTTTGGGCCCGGAAAAAACAACGGACCAGAGGGGTTTGGTGATGGTGAGAGAAAAAGAAATGGGAGGGTGGGATAACCTATGTGAGTGATAGGAGGGCTGGGTGTTCTTTGGTTATATTTTTATACTTTTATAAAATTTGAACTCATTGGTTGAATTATTATATTTGAAGGTATATTTGATAAGTTAGATGTAATTTAAGTGGATGGCTCACGTAGCACTAAATTCAATAGTTTTATGTCGTATTTAGGAGTGTCAAATTAGATATTCAACTGAGTTCGATTGAGTTTATTATCCATTTTATGTTATAAAAATTAAAATTTCTTATAATTTTTAGGAAATAAATATAACAATTAACTAATTTTTTCTTCAAATATTATAATGTTATAAATTCATAATTTATTTTTAATAGCTCTTTATTTTAAGAAAAATTTAAAATCGTTATTTTGGTCGACTTTATTATAAATTCCACCGATAAGAGTACGCAAGGAGAAGTGGAAATTTTAGAGTTAGATTCATCTTGCTTAAAAATATTTTATGAGAAACAGAGGTGGAGATCATAGTTTCTTGTTTTCATTTAAATACATATTAAATTATGTTTAGTCATTCATTTCACCAATATTATGTTCTTTTGAGTACCTTTGAGGATTAAGAAGTACATTTTGATAATTTTTTAGTGGTAATACCATAAAAATGCAGGAAGTATACATACTTTTAAGCTAGATTAGTTATTTGTCCTTTTGTGATGATTAAAAAGTTTGAAAGACAAGAAACATCATAAAATGTTGGACTGTTTCTACAACACCAGTGTTCTTTTTTTGACAACTACTTCCTTAAAAAAAATTCAATTTACACAATGGTCTAACTTCTAGCGATACTATTTCCTATTGCTCTCCAAGAGCCCTTGATGGATTGTGATTGAAAAGCGGGCATTGCCTCAGGGCAACTAAGGCATCACGTCCTGTCATTTAAACATATATTACAAAACATTAAGGGGTTTCGCTTAGCTTTGGAGGACTGTGATCTTACATATATTGACTTGTGTGGAGGAAAGTATACATGAGAGAAGTGTTGAGGTAAGCAGGATTGGGTCCGTGAAAAATTGGATCGTGCTTTTAGCATGGTAAGTTGGCTAAACAAATTTCCATTGTTTAAGCTATCTGTTCATCATACTACAAGGTCTGATCATGAGCCAATTCAGCTAGAATTTGTATGTTCAATAATGTCGCATAGGCAGTTCCGGTTTAAATTCGAAAATGTTTGTTTGAAATATCCAGATTTTAAAAAAGAAGTGCAAAGCTACTGGTCTAAAATCCCTCCAATTCATTTACTTCCTAAACTGCAGGGGGTCTCTACGTTTATGGAAAAATAGGGGAAGAATTTTTTCAATAAGTTTCGAGAAAAAGTGAGAAGGCAGAAGGAGATCATAGATGATCTGGTGAATCGAACTAACATAGCTGGAGTGAATCTTTATTTGGAGGAAGAAGAGTGTCTTATTAATTTGTTGTAGGAGGAAACATATTGGAAGCACCGTGCCAAGCTTTTCTGGTTAGAAGGGGATGCCAATACTAAACTCTTCCACGCATCAGCAACGAGAAGAAAGAAGACGAATTATATTAGTTATTTACTAAATGATGCTGGTGAAAGAGTGAAGAATGATGAAGGTATGCAATCTATTATACAAGATTATTACTAGACTATTTTTGAAGCTTCAGAAGAGGTAAAGATGGAGGAAGGTATTCCACAAAATCGACGTTCACGAGAACAGAATAATAAGCTTGTTCAAGAGTTGTCATTTGAGTAATTCTCTGCAACTGTGAAACAAATGCATCCTGAAAAAGCGTCAGGACTGGATGGTTTGAATCCAGCTTTCTTTCAAAACTTCTGGGAAAGCTTGGGAAAAGAGGTATATGAATGTTGTAACTCATGGCTGGCTAAATATTCTTTTCCTGATGAGATTAATCACACAAATCTAGTGTTAATTCTCAAAAAGGTAGATTCTAATAATATGAAAGATTTTAGTCCTACAACATTATGCAATGTGCTCTACCAAATTTTGGCCAAAGTCTTGGTGAACCGTCTTAAGGTGCTTCTTCCCAGCTTAATATCGGAGAACCTATCTGCGTTTGTCTCAGGATATAGTATAACAGATAACATTTTTGTTGCTTTTGAGGTGCTCCACCATCTGAAATAGAAAAAAATAGGACAGGAAGGAGAGGTAGCTTTAAAACTCGACATAAGAAAATCGTATGACAGGGTGGACTGGAATTTTTTTTAAAATCGTATGAAAAGTCTTGGTTTCTGCAGTAAATAGATTAGTTGGGTCATGCTATGTGTTACGATGGTGTCTTATGAAGTGTATTTTAACGGTTCCTCGATTGGCTCGATAATCCCTAAATGGGGGCTTCGTCAAGGATATCCTCTTTCTATATATCTTTTTCTATTGTGTGTTGAAGGTCTTTCGGATGTCTTGAATATAGCAGCCACAAACGGTGTCATCCACGGGTGTAGGGTAAGTCTTACAGCTCCAGTTATTACTCACCTAATGTTTGCGGACGATATTTTCTTGTTTTTTAGAGCTGACATGGCAGAAGCTAATGTTGTTAAAAGGATTCTAAATATCTATGAACAACAGTCAGGTCAATCAGTGAACTTTAAAAAGTCTGGTGTGATTTTTAGCTCAAATGTGAGATCGAAAAGCAGCGAGAGTTAGTAGAAATTCTAGGAGTATCGGAAGCACTTGAAGACATCAAATATCTAGGATTTCTTTCTTTAGTGGGCAGATCGAAAAAGAAGGTCTTTGGCTTTATTAAAGATAGGGTGTGGAAACGTATTCAAGGATGGAAGGGTAAGCCAATTTCTAGAGGAGGTAAATTGGTTCTTATTAAGAATGTTATTTAGTCGATTCCAGCATATTGTATGTCATGCTTCCTGCTACCAGAAACTCTATGTACGGAGATCGAGCTCTAAATCAACAATTTTTGGTGGCGATCGGGTGATTCTGATAACAAAGGCGTGAAGTGGATATCCTGGAGGGTATGAGCAGCACCAAGTGTCAAGGAGGACTAGGATTTCAGACTCTACATGGTTTTAACATTGCTCTTTTAGGAAAGCACTGTTGGAAATTTATGTATCACCCATAGTCTTTGGTTTCTCGAGTGTTCAAAGCTCGATATTTCACAGATGTGCATTTCCTAAAAAGCTATTAAAGGCACAAAATCATGCTTCATTTGGACCCGAATCCATATAGCAAAAGAAGCGCTATGTAATGGCTTCAGATGGGTTATTGGAGATGAAAAGGAGGTGGTGGCAGTTCAGGATCCTTGGCTCCGTAGAAAACAAAACTACCGTATGGAAAATATCCATATTTACCAAGGAAGGAACGAGAAAATTATAGATTTATTCATTCACGGCATAAAGTAATGTGAGTAGTAGCACCATAATCCACCCACGAAGTATCCTTAGGTACAGAAGCCAAATTAACTTCAGAATAAACAGAACAAACAAAGACAAAAGTCTTACCCTTCTTCACATGCCAAGCATCATATTTGGAACACTCTTTCTTCATGTGTCCAGCCTTCTTACGAAAGTAGCAGGTTGTTCCCTTATCCTACTCTTGCAACTGATGCTTGGGTTTTCCACTTGCAATATCCTTACCTCTCTTTTTTTTATCATGAGAGCTTGATTCTAAGTGAACACTCTCAGTCTTCTCTCACAAAACCCTCTCTTCCTCTTGCACACAGTGTGAAATAAGCTCATTAAGAGTCCATTTTTCCTTTTGAGTATTATAACTCACCACAAAGTGTCCGAACTGAGGAGACAGAGAAATAAGAACCAAGTGAACAAGTGACTCATCCGAAAGTTCTAACTTGAGTTCCTTGAGTTTTCCAGCATGATTAGACATCCCAATGATGTACTCCCTTATGTTCCCCTTTCCTTTATACTTCATGGTCACGAGTTTTGACAGGAGATTACTCATTTTTAGCAAAATATGGCTCAATCTCGGAGAGGAACTTCTTGGCACCTGTGCTATCAGCAATAGAGCCCCGAATTCCAGTTGAAATCGTTCGCTTCATGATTGCAAGACACATGCGATTAGAGCGTTCCCATTTCTTAATTTGATCCATTTTGGGATCATCCGTAGTGGAAACTGGTTGCTCTTTCCTTAGCGCAAGGTCGAGATCCATACAACCAAGAATGATCTCAACATTCTTTTTCCATGTGACATAATTTGTCCTATTCAACATTGCAATCATGCTCAATTTAGAAGAAGCAGTAACTGTAATGGAAAACAAATATACAACATAATGCTCAACAACTAGTATATACAATAATGTGATAAAATTTTAAATATTGGCAACACCGTCACAAGATATCTAGTGCAACATTAAATTTTAGTCTTTGGACAGAAAATTTAATTTACAATTCGTACTCTCCACGCAATAATCAAGTATTAACAAATAATTTTTATCAAATAATATTACTTTCTTTGGACTGGTTTATTATTCACATGAAAAACTTAATATTGTTATATAGTTATTATCACAAGAATATTTTAATTTTGGCAAAACATTACATTCCTTTGGGCCGATAAAATTTTCATAAAATTAAATATTCTATCATCATAATAATTTAAAATTAATCAATCTACACAAAAGAGGTCACTTTGGCGACATATTGCTTCAATCAATTAACTTAAAAAATATTTGACCACTTAAATAAATAAGTTATTTTAATTTGCCAATAATTAATTTACTCACAAACATGTATTCTTAATTTATAGTCAAACACCGTAGATATTAACCTCTAACTAATTACGTTAGACCACCGAAAATCTAAAAAAAGAATATAATATGGTCTAACTTGTCAAAAAGTACACTCGAAACAAAAAAAAGTGCACATGAATCCATGACTCTATAGTACTTGTTTGAAGGCACTTAATTCATAAACACAATATGTCAAGTAATTCCTATCCCCAACAGTAGCATGTAATAATACTCAACATCATAGAATAACATGTAATAGCACATCATATTAATAAAATTTAATAATAAACTATAACACAAAAGTTTAATCATGGTTATGTGTATTGATCTGAATTGCAAATCAATTAATAACCACACTATGGTCACATCAAATCATTGACTACGTGCTCGAGAATCACATAATATGAATTAAAACTAATGAAATCACTGTAGTGAGCCCTACCAGATGTCGTATCTCCATAATCTCATTAAATAATAACCGAACAAATCAAAATAGCACGTCTTAAAAAAGGCTTGAATCAATACACAATAATTAAATATGAAGAGACTTTGATGCCAATTGATATAATTTAACAATTCTGTAAACATATAATTGTCTAAAATAGAGACAAGGACCGTAATCATCATATCTAATTATCGAGATTAAACCGAAGGCAGAAATGTACCTGAATCCATAAGGTTATAATTGTAACGATATCTGAATCTGAATAACATTCTTGATTATTGTCTTCCTCAACCAAGTACTCCTTAAGGTTTCTCAATAGCTATCTCTGATGGGTAGAAGATAAGCCATTACGTGTACTTGATATATTGGAGATTATAACCCTTTTGTATACCACCTAGTTAAATCTGCTATTATAATTTAATTGGGCCTAGGTATCCACTTATTAGGTCCATACAATAGATTACATCTAATTGGGTTTGTGATTTGATCATTTAATTTAACCCAATATAATAGATAGCAAATATAATTGATATATTTATATGTATCCAATAAATTAATTATTATTATTAAAATAATAATAACAGGTTATACTTAATTAGAAATGAGGATCAAAATTAATTGACGCGTGACAGTCACATTTGTGATGGTAGCCTATTCCCCTATTTATTCTTGTGTCTGCCCATAAACCTCTCTATATAATAATACATGTAATGATTTTGTTTTTTTTATTAAAACTCTCCCCATTGCATGTTCCAGTTTTTTTACGGTATGTTGTTCTATATATGTGTTTGGTGAATATATAGTTTTAACTATTAAGGATATCAAATAGAATTTGTGTACTAATACATATATGATGGTGTTGCATTATAGTTGTTCACAAATACCGGTAAGATAGCTATTAAATATATATCTTATGTGGTGGAATGAAAAACGTTCAGATAAATTTTAATTTTACACACTTGCAAGTTTAGGCTATTAAACTTCTTACCCTCCGCAGACCCTGCGATATGCGGAATTTACTGGGTATGTTTGGTTTGGTTTTTAACCTTATACTCCGTTTAACTTTGAATAAAAAAAATTGGCCCCAGAAGTATGAGTTGTTTGATTTGTAAAACATGCTAAAAAATTTCCTCCTCTCCCTGTTTACACAATTATTTACATCTTCATTATCGATTCATTCTATATACCTTTCTTAAAATTACATCAAATTGTGTAAAGTATATGAAGTAATCAAATCTTCAATCATCATTTAAATTTTCAATCACCATCAAAGATGTATCGATGACCAGTGCATATATGATTGTTAGATATATTTGATAATGTCATGTGTAATATGATTTGTGTTTAGTTTTCAGATCTTACCTAACAGGACAAATCAATACTTAACTGGGAATCAACACTTATACTGAAGACATAACTTAAGATATCAGAACTTAAGTTATCAGAACTTAAGTGATCAGAAGATATTTATCAGGAGATAATATCAGGACCTAAGATGACTTTCAGATAAGGCAGGCGGCTGATTGAAAGGAAAGAAGATCGAGACTAAGACATAAATAAATATGCATGAAGAAGGAATTCTATGAAGAATAGAATACTTGGAAGAAAAGATAACTAGTTGATATATTTTAGGAAGTAGAATTATATTCCATATCAATTAGAATTTATCTTGTAACTGTGTAGTATATAAACACAGGCATAGAGTTTACACTATAAGTGTTACGATAATCGAAGTTATTATTCTTTTTAACTCTAACAGCTCTCGTGATAATTTGTTCATCACTGAGAGAGGACAGTTCCATATTGTAACAAAATTTATTGTGTTGAATAAAATCTGTTTTCTGTTACTTGAGTTCTTATAATTGATTTGATTTGCTAAACATTGTATTCAACCCCCTTCTACAGTGTGTATGACCTAACAAGTGGTATCAGAGCAATTTGTTAACACACAAACAATTTAAGATCCAAAAACAATCATGTCTGAAGAAGAAACTCCAACCAAGCCCACCAAAACTGAAGAACCTCCAAAAACCATAACCCATAGTCGATATGAGACTATAAGAGTTTCCATGTTGAAACCTTCTGAGTATTCCATATGAAAATTCTAATTTTTTACATTTTTAATTACTGTTTCCTGTTGCGTTTATGTGCTCGAAACTCAACACCCTGTGCATCCCCTAGGGTTTTCGATCTTTTCTTTCTAGCATAAGTTTGTGATGAACTAGTGTCCTTACCCCTCTTGGCCTGTGTTCCTGTTTGGGAGCTTTTTCAATAGTAACATCCTTTTAGGAGGATGAAACTAGAAATGAGCTTATTTCCTTATTAACAACCACAGTTTGTTGGGAAACTGTGGTGTGGCTAGGCTTGGGTACACTCATCTCACCAGCCTTATCCTTCGGGTTTCTTTGATTTTCACCCTGTCCCTCACCTTGCTCACTAACCTTCACACTTCCCTCTTTGTGTTTAGTAGATTTTGCAACTGATTTCTTTTGAAAGAAATCAGAGGGGGCTTTCTTAGACTTGGATTTTGAAATTGTTGGTTTGGTAGCTTGGGTAGGCATCTGTTGGGTCATTGACACAGATGCCATAGCTACACTAGAAGGCAAAGAAATGTGTGAGATTGGAAGAGTGGAAACAGTAGTACCTACCTCACTTACCTGAGGTCCCTCAATTACTGGAAAATAGAATAAGGGCACCTCTTTGTGGTGATTTGCTCTATTAAGATCTGCAATAATTCTTCTTTCTTGAACCTAACAATTCATCTTGTTGGTTGGGTTCTCAATTACAATATCCTCAATAAGATAGTTAGCAAGCATCATAAAGAATCTAGCATAACAGACACTTTTACCTCTCTTATTGAGTTCTCCTAACTTAAAACCTAACTCAAATATGATTACGTCACTGAAGTTAAAGTACTTATCAGTAACCAGCATATAAAGCATGTAAAGCTTGGAAATGTTAACAGAATCAAAGTTACTAATTTTACCAGAAAATACCTTAGTTACCACATCACATAAAAAGCTCCATTCCTTTCTTAGACCTAACCTTCTAATTTCACTTAATTTAGAAGTAGAAAGTGCAAAGCCCATGGAATTTAGCATGTTAACTTTATCAGTGTCTGTGTATGGAACAGTAGTAGTATTATCAGGAATTCTAAAGCATACTTTGACAATGTCACTATTAATGCAAAACTGCTTACCTTTGAGAGTGAATGTTATGGTTTTGTCAGTTGAGTTGTACACAGCAGATGTCCATATCTCTTCTACAACCTCACAGTAGATTGTGGGAGATTCCAGCATCGCATAGTTGAGTTTACAGCCTTTCATATAATTCATCATTTTGTGATAATCTCCAGACTGTTGAATCTCTTTGTTCACAAGAGCTGTAAAGTTGTTCTTTTCATGGATATATCCAGTTTGAGACATGATTTTTACTACAGGTGCCATTGCTTAAAGATTTGCAGAGATAGAATTTGCTTTTGAGGAATAAAGAAGTTAGAGCAATTGTTTCCTGAGAATGATAAAAGAGTAAAATAAAAATGAATTTTGCTTTTATACCATCTCAGAAATAAACTGTCAAAAATAATAAAGTGAAATAAAGTGACCAATCAAAATAGCCCAAAATAGCCGTTTAAAAATAAATAGACTGTAAAAATTATGTCACTTATCCGTTGTGTCATGCTTATAAACTGTAAGTATACTCAATGGATAACTTTCAGAGTTTTAACGAGTAAGATTGAGACAACTCGACGGATGAGGATAAATCAATTATCCGCTGGGTTATAAAATATTTCAGAAAAATAATTGATTTTTGTTAACAGATAGTATTCCGACGGATGATCGAACTCGATGGATAATTAGCATCCGTCGGGATGTAAATTTTGACTTAGCCGAAATTTCATCCAAAATAGAGAAATCAATTAAGTTTCAGGTTGCACAACAACTTGCAAAAATATCTGAAATAATTCAAGAATAATTGAGCATACCTAACTCACTTACCAACCTTGAAAAGGTGGATTCATCAAGTGGCTTGGTAAAGATATCTGCAAGTTGCTTTTCACTTGGAACAAAATGAAGTTCCACAGTACCATTCATTACATGTTACCTAATGAAGTGGTACTTGATGTCTATGTGCTTTGTTCTTGTATACTGCACTGGATTTTCAGTGATATCAATTGCACCTGTGTTATCACAGAAAATGGGAATTCTATCCACTTGTAGACCATAGTCCAACAATTGGTTTTTCATCCACAAAATATGTGCACAGCAACTACCAGCAACAATATATTCAACTTCAGCTGTAGAAGTAGAAACTGAATTTTGCTTTTTACTGAACCAGGACACAAGCTTGTTCCTTAGAAATTGACAGGTTCCTGTTGTACTTTTTCTATCTATTTTATAACCTGCATAATCTGCATCTGAATAACCAGTTAGATCAAAACCAGAATCTCTAGGGTACCAAATGCCAAGTTTTGGTGTTCTCTTGAGATATCTGAAAATTCTCTCTGACTTATAAGCAAATTGGACCCCCTAAAATTATTTTCTGCGTCTGTCACTGTATATACATATATTGACTAGATAATGATAGACATATATGGGTTTTTTTAATATGATTTCATTATTTCCACCAATATATATTGTTCAATACAAAAATTAAGCAGTCAAAATTTAATATATATCTTTAAATTAAATTACATGGAATCATTTAATGCTATTAATTGCTAAACTGTACTAATATTAGAAATTTTGTTTATGTGTCAGGTTCAAAATTCATATGATCCGAGTTTAGATGTGCTTAATATACCAGCTTGTGCAGCATCTCTTGTTCTAGCTGAAGCAACCAATTCTAATTGCTCCGCTTTTTCAGATCCCATGGCTGAAAAAAATACATACATAAATAATGCATATAAATAGCAGGGACGTTGCCCTTTTTGTAGTAGGAGTATTAATACACGAAGGGATAGACTAAGGATTTACATTTTCCAGAGTTTGGTGATTTTCAAGTTCTGTTGTTGATAGTCAAATGGTATGAAATTTCATATGCATTTAATTTGATAAATAAGAAATTAAAAATGATTTATTTATTGATGTGGCTACTCATGATAACTTATTGTTTTAAGGCAACATTGGTCACTTTTTCTGTAATATAAATAGTAAAAATTTTCTGAAAATACACTATATCTAACAAAGAAAACTGAAGAAAATTTTTTCAAAATTTTTTCTCTAGAATTTTTATTTCGTAAATACTCAGTCAAGAAGATAATAAACATGGATACTATAACTTATGTATAGAACACCACTAGCAAGATCTTAATATATATATATATATGTGTGTATAAATGTAGATAACTTTTAAACCGAGTAAAAACAAATAAGTGGAGTTGATAGGTTATTAGCTGTTAGAGAAATCAAATAAATACAAGAATGAAAGACCTACAAACTAGGAACCAGTAACAGATGTTTCCTAAACTATCTCCACTACCCAGACTTATTCAACTATGCCTAAAAACTCTCCTGAATGTTGTACTAAAACAATTAAAATAAGGAATATGTTTAGATTAAAACCAACAAGCACCCTTTTAATCTAAACGTCTTTATTGAGATTCTTAACTCCTAGTAATTGACGCATATTCTCGAACTAGACTATTGGTAATGCTTTTGTGAGGACATCAACACGCTGTTCATCTGAACGAATATGCTTAATAATAATTTCTCCACGTTCAACACATTCTCTGATAAAGTGATACCGTATATCAATATGTTTTGATCTACCATGAAAAAATGGGTTTTTGGCCAAATCTATGGAAGATTTGTTGTCAATGTATTGCACCATAGGCCCAACACAACCATCTGTAACTTCTCCCAGTAGCTTTCGCAGCCATATTCCCTGACACGCTGCTCCGGTAGCTGCCATAAATTCAGCTTCGCAAGACAACAAGGCAACACACTTTTGTTTTTGAGAAACCCAGGTTAATATGGCCAGCCAAATCACTGTCTGAGAACCCTGTCAATACATTATTCCCGCTATCTTTAGAGTAGATTAAACCATAATTCATCGTTCCTTTAACATAATGAAGTATTCGCGTAGCCGCATTCAGGTGCATAACAGTTGGTCTTTCCATAAATTGAATGATTATCCCTACGACATATGCAATGTCTGGTCGGGTATAAACGAGATATCAAAGACCACCCACTATGCTTTTGAACTCCTTTGAATCAATTGCTGCTCCTCCTTCATCCTTTGTGATCAAAAGTTTTGGCTCCATTGGATACTTTGTTGGGTTACAATCTCCTATGCCCGCTTTTTCTAAAACTTTCTTGGCATATGCTGCCTGTTTAAGCTCAATGTACCCTTTTCCCTGCTCAACTTCGATTCCCAGTTAGTAAGAGAGAGTACCTAGATCGCTCATATCAAAAGACTCACCCATTTAATCCTTGAACTTTCGTATAACAGCAACATTAGTTCCAGTCACCAGCAAGTCATCAACATAGACTGCTACGATCAACTCCACGCATTCTTCTTTTTTAGTGTAAACATCATGTTCGCAAGGACACCTTTTTAAAAACATGCTCTCCAGGCATTTACTCAGCTTCGAGTACCAGGCTCGAGGAGCTTGACGAAGGCCGTACAAAGCCTTGTGTAGCTTGTAATACATGTGTTCCTGGCCAGGTTTTACAAAACCCTCAGGTTGTGATACATAAACCTCTTCCGTTGACTCCCCATTTAGAAATGCTGGATTCACATCTAGGTAATGTACTCCCCACCCATGTTTAGCTGATAAAGCAAGAATAAGCCGTACTGTCTCGAGGCGAGTCACAAGTGCAAAAATTTCCTCAAAGTCTACTCCGTATTCTTGCACATACCCTTTTGCCACGATCCTTGCCTTATGTTTCACTATTTACCCATTTGAATCCTTCTTTAACTTGAAACCCATTTTAAATCTATAGGTTTCTTACCTGGTGGCAGCTTTGTCAGTGTCCAGGTCTCGGTTCTTTCAACTGCCTCCAATTCCGATTTCATAGCATTTTTCCATTCCTTCTTCCTTGATGCTTGATCATAGTTTAGTGGCTCATCCATGCCTATAAGCAACAACTCATCATCTAATTCGACTATCTCTGTGTTGTTGTAAATATCATCAAGACTCCCGAATTTTCGAGGTTCACTACTAACAGCAGAGCTGTCACCACCAGAGATGCCATAAACTTGTGTTGAGACTGACGTAGGTGTTGCTTCCAGTGAAGGGCTTTTTGGTTCTGGGCTCGAGTATATAGAGTCATATGGCACAATGTCTGTATGTTGTGGAGTGTTGAAACCCTCTCCTTCCTCGTTTCTGTTGGTGTCTCCGGACTCAAAACCAAAAATCATAAAATAATTCATCCGTGTTTGGTGTCCTTCTTCAAGCTGATCCCACGACCACATTTTCTTCTCTTCAAAAGCCATGTCACGACTAACGTGCACTTGCTTGGACATGGGATCATATAAGCGACAAGCCTTAGTTCCAGCTTCTCTGCCCAAATTTATCACTGCTTTACTGCGGTCATCCAGTTTCTTCAGCTGCCCACTAGGAATTTTCATATGTGTGATAGAACACATAGCCATGCACACAGTCAAGCAATCTCACATATATAATCACATAACGACTAAGGTATGATCATAGAATTTATCCCTCTTTAATTTTTATCCTCTTTTACGCGTACCGGGTCACGTTCAGCCTGACGGCCCGACGCTCAGCGTTTCGATTACGCTTCTCATTATCTTTACCAATCAACACGCCACTTAGGACGGAATACTTTATTTATACATTCATTTCATTCAATCATACATACTTTACATTTTATATTCTTTAACTCCTTATTAGGACGGGTTCCGTTCTACCTGATGGCCCGACACCACAGCTTAACTTCTAAGCTGACTCTTTAAATTGGAACGTTTTTATCCACGCTCCTATACTCTAATATATAGAAAAGACAATTAATCATTACTTAGTCACATAATTATAATCACACCACATAACACATACTTTATTGACTTAATTATGTCGCAAAATTCTCAGTCGTCACAAGAACCCTCAAAACTCGACTCTGAATGCTCCATTAGGGGCACAATCTAAGGGTTTTGAGATGTCAACTATGGTCTCAAGGAGTTGATGAGTTTCTAGATTAGGTAATTGTTGTTGATAATTTTTTAATAACGATAATTTTATTAATGTCATGGGTGTTCCTAACAATATGCAGGCTGCGATAACTCGGGTCAAATCCCGAGCATTTTTCAAAAACGGGTCCAGTCCCGATTCCGAGTCCGAAATAATCAGAAGCCTACTATCCTAATTGTAACCAACTTGGGTAAACAATAATCCCACCATAGGCCCCCAAAAGATCATGATTTATTGGTGCATATAGTAGTAGTACTTTGTCTTATAAACTTAACAGAAGTCCCAAATCTTATTGATGTGGGACTAAGATGTTACAAACTCCCCCATCTAAAGTTTTGACGTCCTCATCAGGCCCGAACAAATAGGCCATGGGACAAAGATCATACCTTTTCTACATATTGTGAAATAATACCGGATGGCTTTGTGTTCCCACCTCCGAATCTTTATCCATTTTAGGATAATAGCATTAGCCTTCGTATTCCCACCTTCGATAACCTGATGAATCAAAATAGTCAGCTCTGATACTATATATGACAACCTGGGTCAAACCATGAGCATTTTTTAAAACCTGGTCAAATTCTGATTCTGATTCTGAAATAAGTCGAAGACTACTGTTCCAAATTCAGCCAATTTGGGTAAACAATAAGCCTACCCAAGGCCCGAAAAGATCATAATTTGTTCATGCACATAGTAGTAGTACTTTGCCTTATAATCTGAACAGAAATCTTAAATCTTATCAATGTGGGACTGGGATGTTACATATGCTAAGATGGTAGAGTTTTGTTTGAAAGGCGTTGGTTGTAGATGGTGGGAATAAAATTTCTCCAGGGGCGGCAAATAGTACTGGAACTTCTTCATGAAACAAATACTAGATGTCGGCGAAGAAGAATCGTCACTCTACATTATGAACATCTCCAGTTGGTTTCAAATTTCTATAATATAATAATATATAGAATTTTTTTTAAATTATTCACATTTAATGTCACATAATAATATAAGTTATGGTCAGAGAAGTTTATTTACAAGAATCAAGTAATGAACCTATGGCACAACAAGGCACATGCTTGTTTGTTCTTTACTTGTTCTTAATCAAACAATTAAGGTAAATTTCTGAAAAAATATGAATGCTATTTTTTAATTTCCAAATAAACTCTTTAGACCTGGTTTATAATTTGATGTAATTATTGATGGTAGTGCAGGTCAAATACATATTTAGTCAGAAATAAGGGTTTTTTAACTTTTGGAAATAACGATTATATGTAGTTATACGAGTAATGCTACTAAATGAATGTTAAATTATAAATATTTCTAGTTCTAGATAGTGAATATGAACGAATGCATAATGTAGCCTAGTTTAATTTAATGTAATATTAATTAGGATTTCATAACCAATTTATTGCTCTTGGTAATTTTACATAACAGGTCTAACATCAGCTTTATATAGGTTATATTCATCAAATTAGTGGACACAAAATTTAACTTATAATATGTGGATTTATACTTGGGTACCACCTTCAATCAAATACTGAATAATAATCGAGCCCAGTGACATCAAACATTCATCCTTCTAGAAAGATAGTCATAAGTCCAAGACCGGACTTGCATCAAAGAACGGTCCCAACAAGAAAAAGAGATATGTCAACACTCTTCTTGCCGGAAGGTCGGCTAACACCCAACACTCTTCTTATAGAACAATATCAAAAATAACACCAAGGAAAATACCAAACATTCAATGTCCAAGAAGGATAGTCTCAAGGCCAAGAATAACATGTTTACAAAGTTCAAGGGCAAAGGTAAGAAAATAGTATTCATTTACGTTTTATATTCATTTCTTAAATTTTCAATTACCATATTATTTACGTGTTTTCACCGTTAAATTTAACAAGAAAGTTGCATGGAATGTATACATTATTATGATAAACTAAATTCATCACATGGACACATAATTATGTGTCAATCATAATTTTAGCAATATATAGAGTATCATAAATACTATGTATGCTGTACTTTTACATTATAAATTTCATTCATGATCTTTTTTTTATTTTTATAAATAATTTCATGGAAACTAGGTACTTTGTTTCTTTCGCCAATAACAAATTTGCTCAATATTTAATTTATTTATTCTAGACCAAGAAATTTGAATGAATTCTTACTCCAAGAAAAAAGAGTCATGAACAACCGAAAAACTGGTCTCAAATTGCCCTTGTAGGTTGGAAATGAGTGCAAAACTGACCCTCGAACAACCAATATAATCGATCATTTAAAACGAGGTTGGTTTTGACCTATTGGATGGAAATAAAAGGTAAACCGAGCTTGATCGACCAACTTTATTGATTGTTTATAAAATTTGGATACCTTAATATGTGACCCCCAATACCATACCCCAAATACCATATTGAAAATCGACGTCTTAACTATTTCCCCAACTGACCTATATTTTAGTCGGAAAAGGTTGGTCGCAAATGTAGAATTATTTATTTCCAATTTTCGGTCATATATAGACACAAAAAGGTTGTATGTTATATTTGGTCGTGTATATAACAGTAGGCCAAAAATGATTAATCAAATCAATTGTGCAAAACCGACAGATGTTGAAGAAGATAGTAGTAAGTGATTTGAATTTGGTCGCTTATGGTGAAAATGGTGGTTGGAAATAACTTTAATTTGGTCGCTTTAAAGAAAAGTATGGTAATATCAGTTCAATAATTTGGTAATTCACAAAAACAATATATTAAAATTGAATTCTTTTAAATGCAAATAATAGAGTCATATAAATATTTTTCATTATCGTCATAAAATAATAAGTGATACAATCAACTAAAACTAAAATACATTATTACCAAAAACTAAAATAAATTACAATAGAACTAAATTAAACACTAAATAGTAGAATTCTTTTATCTATAAAATCATCCCCTTCTTCACAAGTGAGCCATCTTCTTCTTCACATTTATTGTTTTCAACATTTGTTGGAACAAAGTGATTTTTCCAATTACCCAAATTAACCGAGCATTGATTAGTATATAAACATACGTGTAATATTGAGAAATTTGAATAAAAATTCACATATGTAAAAAATATAGAGTTAAAACATCTTTACATTAAAAAACTAGAGGGATATATCAAACACCCACTCACAATTAAGTTTGTGATATGATTACCAATTAATTTTGAAGAGGATGAAGTTGATTACACCAAAAATTAGTTATTATAATGATATGATAAATAAAATAGAAATATACAAATAAAACAAATTAGAAAGAAAACATATTAAAAATTTAAGGAAAATTAGAAAGAAAACAAATTATAATGATATTATGGTCGATTTTGCTTTAAATGTGATATCATTTAAGGCTATATCAGTCACTTTTTATGGAATATAAATGGTAAAAATTGGTCAAAAATACACTAAATACACTAAATGTGCCTAGAATTGATGTTTCGAAATTACTCAAACAAGAAGATAATAAAGATGGGTACTATAACTTATTTATGGCTCAGAAGCCAAACAAACTGAATTTGTATTAAAATAAACTTCTTTTTGCTCGAACGTGACGTGTCACTTTATCGATCAATAGTGTTGCGAAACAATAGTGTTGTGACATTGGATTAACCGCCTGAACCATGAAAGCCTAAAAAACTTTAGGATAGTAAGATATGTATATATATACCCTAAGTTTTTATCTAGCTTATGTGTTTCATATTCTTTGACTACAAAAACTGTCGCATCTCCCTTATATGTAGGGGTGTGAGGTAGGGCTGTGAGGTAGGGTGCACCTCATGATGACCTGTTTCTAGAAGATGGGCCTTTACTGCATCTAGAACCTTCTTACATATGGACATGTCCAATTTAAATGTGAAGCCCAAATTAATTTTTCTTATAAATAAGCCTGTCTATTTCAACTTTGGAATCCACATTAATTAGGGTTAATTTTCTCACTTATTTATAATATTCTTTATTCTTTATAATCCTTTTAAATCAGCTTTTTATAATTCACAATATATTTTTATATTTATTTACAATTATATGTCAACCACCTTCCATTTGAAAAATCTGATTACACATATTTATTTAGTTAAATTTATTTTATTGATGGTGCCGACTTTAAAATGAAATTTTTTATTACATTTTTTTAATTTTCATAACTCTTAAATCCAAACAATATTTAATTTAAAGGTTAAGTTGGACATTTGTTGATAATGGGTCTAGGTAAATGCTTAGGTTATGTTAGAAATTTATAAATATTTTTATTTCTTCATTTTTAATATTTTATCAATTATTTCTTAGGGTGGAACTACAAGAAGTGACTTTTTGCAGTTTTTATTTGTTAAAATATGATTAAAAATATCAGTATTTTTTAGATTTATTTTCTCAATTATTGTTGGTTAAATGTCTAATTTAAAATGAATTAGACTTTAAAATTTGATCATTCTTTAAGGTGATAAATGGCAACTTGCTATCTTTCATGTTCTATCATATAATACTAGCTTGTTTACTTTCTTAAAATGGTTTGAACTCGACTTTAATGTCCAATAAGTGCAATCTTATAAATTTTGCAATATTCTCAATATTGAATAAATTATGCAATCTCATGATAATAGAAAGTAACGTAATATTATTTGTGAGATCTTTCTACTTTTTAGGATCTGTTTACACTTTATACCGATCTCCATTGCACATGTCACACTTTGTCCTGTTATTTTTCTTGTAACATAACATGCGATCTTTCTCGCAAGTATGGATCTTTCACACTCCATATTCAATCATTTAATCATCTTTGACGTATTGTAGTACTTTACAAGTAATTTAAGATCATCAAGCAATACTAATCCAATAAGCTGAGACAAGTCATCCATTGTTACTACAGTTATGGTTATTTTTTCAATGAAACGGCTTCATACGAACTCCGATGCATTGTTTTGATGAATTGATTCAAAAGTAGTATTCACCATCTTCTAAAAAATTATTGTTTCATTCTGTTCTTCATCAAAATTCTCACAATTTACAAAATCATCGTCATCATGTGCATTATGCATTTACTATGCAAAAATTGTTCATATATATTGCGTTTATGTTGTAGAAATAGGATAAAAAAATTACATTAAGATTGTTTTTTTGCATATCACTACAGAAAACAGTAATTGACATCACCAATTTAAAATCAGTTGCTTCGGCAACTGATGTAAAGAGATATTTTAACATCACTTCTTCTAAAAGAGAATTTACAGTTTTATAGAGACATCAGTCGCTCATAAAAGCGATGTCCAAACTAATTTTAAAAAAAAGATGCGACACATATATTTTCTCCAACTTAAAACATATTCCCCTTTTAGTTAAAACATTCCCCCTATCCCATTTTCATTTTCCCCCATTGACATTTTATTTCCCCCCCTTTCTTTCACTATTCCAGTCGACTTTCTAAATCTATTCAAATCTACTCCATTCAAATCGTATCTACTCTACTCACAATCTTCTCAAGAAACCCTAAGTCTATACTAATCTACATACAAGAACCCTGAATCGAAACCCCCTAATATACAAACCCGCAAATGTCGAATTCCTAATTAGCTTATATCTACTTGGTACTTTCATTTAGAATACTCGATTCTTGAAGAGAGCGCTTATATCTATTCGATTAACCTGTTATCTACCTTGATTTCTAAGTGTTTTTTTTAACTTTTTTTTGAAATTTCAAATTTTGGATTTTAATTTAACTTTTTAATAGATTGGTTGATTCTTTATCTTGGGTCATCTAAAAAGTAAGTTACTTTTCAGTTTTTGAGATTGCATGTCTTTTTTTTTGTTAAATATAAGCATATTTGTCCAATTTATGTTTGTATTTTTTAACTTACGCATCTTTTTTAACATATTGTTTGTTTCTTGTTGTTACTTGCAGGGCCCTGTATTTGTACTTCTTTATTTGTTGTGCTTGATTTTGTTCCTGGTTATCTTGTTTTCTTTTTGTTCTTATAAGTCTCTAAATCGATTACTGTTTTGCATACTTGTTTTGATAATTTGTTTTGTATACTTGATTTAAGAAGTTCTTTTGTATACTTGATTTGTAATATAAATGATGTATGTGTTTAGGTTTATGATTTTTGTTACCTACTTCATTTGTTAAATATATTAGTGTGTGTCTCTATAATGTGTTATATCTTTAATTTTATAAATGATAATTATAAATGTTGGTGAATGAGAAGTTTTATTCGGTATCTGCTATTATATATGGAGTTATTTGAGTAATGCTATCTTATATTTCTTTTTTTCTTGTTTAAATAATTTGTTATTTTGATTTTAAACAAATATAAAGAATTATTATGTTTATATCTCTATTTTGCATTGTTACTTTATTTTTCTTCATTTCATGCACCTGTATATATAACACATTAAACGGGCGTTATACCCGTGAACATTGGCTTAGAACACCTTAAGCAACGCTTTGTGGACCCAACTACTCCAATAAAAATCATTGCATTAGGGCCATGCAGCAACATAATAAGCCAGTAATGGAAAAAAAATAACGTTTCCTAAGAATTCAATATATTATCATCTTTATAGCCGATATTAGTGAAAATTATTCCAACCTCGCCCCATAGCATATATTTGACATCAAGACAATCCCCTCTAATGTACGGTGTACCCTTGCTACCATGTCGACATAAATCAATCTTTGTCCTATTACCTACATCATATATATATGTCCTTTTCCAACCCTTTTTTTAGTTTTACAAGCAAAAAATTTAGCTTAAATGACTAAAAATTGAGATAAGGCATAATTTTATGTAACATTATAATTGATATAATCCAGTGTTGCCTTAGACATGATGAAACTACTATTATCACATATATTTTTTGTGTTCACAATGAGTTTTCAAAAAGTGTGAGCGGTAATTTTTGACATTCCACTTTGACCAATTTTTTTAGGTGGAAGTTGCTCAAATTTTAGGCGGAAAAGTAAATGGATAAATAAAAGTAAACACAACCATTATACATACACACCCCTTTTACACACAAACACATCTACATGTTTCTGTTGTTAAAATGAAAAATACAAAACAAGCTCATTCAGATTAGGGTTCTATGTATGAGGGATTAACATTTTCAGATCTCTTTCCTCAACTAAATCAGTCTTCATAATTTCAACACAATTGTAGCAGTTAAAATTAGGGTTTGAAGCGGCATATAACTCGGGTCAATATGATAATGATTCATATCAGTTTAGGAGGTTCGTAGCCGATGCTGAGCAACCTCTATAAGAGGGTAGTGACTGTACTAAGTTAGAGTCGATGTTGAAGTTGCATAACTGGAAATCTAGGTTTCGTATTACCGATAGTGCCTTCACTGACCTCCTTTCTTCTGTTAGGTCTCTACTTCCCAAAGATAATGTGTTACCTAGTAATGCATATAAAGTTTTCGACGATGCTATCTCAAAGAAATTTTGCTGTCTCGCACAAAAATCATGTCAGTCCTCACATGTCTGGGACTCCTTGGTTATATTGACAGTATTGTCTCTGCACTATCTCAGTTCTTGGCAGACAATCAACCCAAGCTAGCTTTTATCATATGGAATCTCCAAGACAAATACATATTAATTGCCTTATTAGGAAGCTGCCAAGAAACGATATTCCAATCGTTAATCTCCACTGCTAACATAGCCAAATAAATATGGGATCAGTTGGTTACTCTGTTCTCCAACAAGTAATTTTGTCGCATCATGTCACTCAAAACTCATATTATGAATAATCCTTGTAACGCCCATAATATGTGTGACTATTTGCATGACATCAAAATCACAACTGACAAATTAACAATCGCTGGCCAACCTGTGTCTGACGATGATCTTGTTATTCTCACCTTATCTTCACTCGGAGATGATTTTCAAAACATTAAGGATGTTATGTCTGTTGGGGAAGCCCCACTAACATTTGGTGCCCTACATGAGCAGTTAATTGATTATGGATGAGGACTCAAGTCCAAACCCTTGATACCAGCAATTGTCACACTTTAAATATTAGTTTAAAGCCACACTTTAAAAAAATATAAAGATTGTAAGTTCATTTGGATTATTGAACTTTGAGAGTAAGGGCAATTTTTCTAAGTTATGGTTATAGACTTAATTATTTCTCCGTATAATGTGGGATTCTAGTTTTCTCCTCTCCAAACTTTTCAAGTCTATGAGAGGGTTCCAAGGTGGAATCATGGACTCTGATTTAGATGTGTAGATGGAAGATCTTAACATAGCGGAAGAGGAAAATGAAGAACTATATTTTGATGACGAGGTGGTGGGTCAAGCCAATAAGTTTGAGCTGTGTCTGGTCGGAAGATTTTTGACTGAAAAAAACATCAATGTGAAGGCTATGAAAACGAAAATGGCCAATGTTTGGAAGCCCGCAATGGGAATTAACATTAAAGAGATAAAGTTTAGTTTGTTCTTATTTCAGGTTTACCATAAGGATGATTTAACTTGGGTACAAAAAGGAGGTCCATGGAGCTTTGATGGTGCAATCTTGGTGCTTAGTGGTATTGCTTTGGGAGAGGATCCCTCGAAAATTCCATTAACAACTGTGAATTTCCGAATTCAAATCCATGATTTTCCAATTGGGTTTATGTCGGAATCCATTTATAGAGAGCTTGGGAATTTTTTGGGTATATTCATCGAATATGATCCCAACAATAACAGGGGAATATGGAGGAATCATATGCGTGTCAGAATTCAGGTGGGCGTCAGGAAACCTCTCAAGAGAAGGAAGAAGGTGACTAGAAAAAATGCAGCAGACTTCATTGTCCAATATAACTATGAAAAACTTGGTGACTTTTGTTTCAGATGTAGCATGCTATCACACAAGGAGAGATTTTTCCAAAGGAAATTTAGTTATCACGAAGGTGCGGAAGAAAAGGAATGAGGAGCGTGGTTGCGAGCTCAGCCGCGTAGGGTGGCCGGAAAAAATAAATGGCTCCGAGAGGAGGGAGATGATGACTAGGGGGAATGGTATGGAAAAGATAACAAATTCCAGGATTTTCCGAAAGATCAGGTGCGCAATTTTGGGAAGCTGGTTATTCTTGAGCGCAAAAATTGGGAAAACAAAAAAGGAAATTATATTATTACGGAAGTTTTGAATTTAAGTGATATCACTCAGGTAGCGGGAGATAATTCAAAAAGTTTAAATGTCAATAGGCCTGTGGATGAGGAACTTATTGGGATGGACTTGGAGGAAAGAAAACATAGAAGATTTGGGTCATCTTGTACTGACATCATGGATGCTAATAACTCCGGGCTTTATCCTACATAATTTGTTCTTTCTAATGGTGATTGTACAGACTCTAACCAATTTTATTGGCTAAGCTTACGAAGCATGCTAGCCAGGGATTATGAATTGCTTAGGATCGAACTGTCGGGGATTGGAGAACCCTCAGACAGTTCTAGTTTTACGCGATCTCGTTAAGGATCGTAAACCTGATGTTCTATTTCTTTCAGAAACGATATTTATAGCTAGTAGAATAGAGAGTCTTCTTATTCAGTTAGAGTTTTCTCAGTGCTTTTTGGTGGATAGAATGGGTCAAGGTGGTGGTTTAGCAGTATTCTGGAAAGATCATGCTAGGTGTCAAGTGTCAGGTTTCTCTCAAAATCACATCGACATTGAATTTTGAGACAACAACGGCGTATCTTGGAGACTGACATGCTTTTATGGTTATCCTGAAAGACATAACCGGAAGAAATCTTGGGATAAAATCAGAAGGTTGGCTAAGCTCTCTCAAGTGCCTTGGGTTATATTCGGAGATTTTAACGATTTGCTTCATAAGGAGGATAAATGGGGCATAACTGATCACCCTCGGAGTCTCATTAAGGGGTTTCGCTTAGCTTTGGAGGACTGTGATCTTACATAAATTGACTTGTGTGGAGGAAAGTATACATGAGAGAAGTGTTGAGGTAAGCAGGATTGGGTCCGTGAAAAATTGGATCGTACTTTTAGCATGGTAAGTTGGCTAAACAAATTTCCATTGTGTAAGCTATCTTTTCATCATACTACAAGGTCTGATCATGAGCCAATTCAGCTAGAGTTTGTATGTTCAACAATGTCGCATAGGCAGTTCCGGTTTAAATTCGAAAATGTTTGTTTGAAATATCCAGATTTTAAAAAAGAAGTGCAAAGCTACTGGTCTAAAATCCCTCCAATTCATTTACTTCCTAAACTGCAGGGGGTCTCTACGTTTATGGAAAAATAGGGGAAGAATTTTTCAATAAGTTCTGAGAAAAAGTAAGAAGGCAGAAGGAGATCATAGATGATCTGGTGAATCGAACTGACATAGCTGGAGTGAATCTTTATTTGGAGGAAGAAGAGTGTCTTATTAATTTGTTGTAGGAGGAAACATATTGGAAGCACCGTGCCAAGCTTTTCTGGTTAGAAGGGGATGCCAATACTAAACTCTTCCACGCATCAGCAACGAGAAGAAAGAAGACGAATTATATTAGTTATTTACTAAATGATGTTGGTGAAAGAGTGAAGAATGATGAAGGTATGTAATCTATTATACAAGATTATTAATAGACTATTTTTGAAGCTTCAGAAGAGGTAAAGCTGGAGGAAGGTATTCCACAAAATCGACGTTCACGAGAACAGAATAATAAGCTTGTTCAAGAGTTGTCATTTGAGTAATTCTCTGCAACTGTGAAACAAATGCATCCTGAAAAAGCGTCAGGACTGGATGGTTTGAATCCAGCTTTCTTTCAAAACTTCTTGGAAACTTGGGAAAAGAGGTATATGAATGTTGTAACTCATGGCTGGCTAAATATTCTTTTCCTGCTGAGATTAATCACACAAATCTAGTGCTAATTCTCAAAAAGGTAGATTCTAATAATATGAAAGATTTTAGTCCTACAATATTATGCAATGTGCTCTACCAAATTTTGGCCAAAGTCTTGGTGAACCGTCTTAAGGTGCTTCTTCCCAGCTTAATATCGGAGAACCTATTTGCGTTTGTCTCAGAATATAGTATAACAGATAACATTTTTGTTGCTTTTGAGGTGCTCCACCATCTGAAATGGAAAAAAATAGGACAGGAAGGAGAGGTAGCTTTAAAACTCGACATAAGAAAATCGTATGACAGGGTGGACTGGAATTTTTTTAAAAATCGTATGAAAAGTCTTGGTTTCTGCAGTAAATAGATTAGTTGGGTCATGCTATGTGTTACGATGGTGTCTTATGAAGTATGTTTTAACGGCTCCTCGATTGGCTCGATAATCCCTAAATGGGGGCTTCGTCAAGGATATCCTCTTTCTATATATCTTTTTCTATTTTGTGTTGAAGGTCTTTCGGATGCCTTGAATATAGCAGCCACAAACGGTGTCATCCACGGGTGTAGGGTAAGTCTTACAGCTCCAGTTATTACTCACCTAATGTTTGCGGACGATATTTTCTTGTTTTTTAGAGCTGACACGGCAGAAGCTAATGTTGTTAAAAGGATTCTAAATATCTATGAATAACAGTCAGGTCAATCAGTGAACTTTAAAAAGTCTGGTGTGATTTTTAGCTCAAATGTGAGATCGAAAAGCAGCGAGAGTTAGTAGAAATTCTAGGAGTATCGGAAGCACTTGGAGACAGTAAATATCTAGGATTTCCTTCTTTAGTGGGCAGATCGAAAAAGAAGGTCTTTCGCTTTATTAAAGATAGGGTATGGAAATGTATTCAAGGATGGAAGGGTAAGCCAATTTCTAGAGGAGGTAAATTGGTTCTTATTAAGAATGTTATTTAGTCGATTCCAGCATATTGTATGTCATGCTTCCTGCTACCAGAAACTATATGTACGGAGATCGAGCTCTAAATCAACAATTTTTGGTGGCGATCGGGTGATTCTGATAACAAATGCGTGAAGTGGATATCCTGGAGGGTATGAGCAGCACCAAGTGTCAAGGAGGACTAGGATTTCAGACTCTACATGGTTTTAACATTGATCTTTTAGGAAAGCACTGTTGGAAATTTATGTATCACCCCTAGTCTTTGGTTTCTCGAGTGTTCAAAGCTCGATATTTCACAGATGTGCATTTCCTAAAAAGCTATTAAAGGCACAAAATCATGCTTCATTTGGACCGGAATCCATACAGCAAAAGAAGCGCTATGTAATGGCTTCAGATGGGTTATTGGAGATGAAAAGGAGGTGGTGGCAGTTCAGGATCCTTGGCTCCGTAGAAAACAAAACTACCGTATGGAAAATATCCATATTTACCAAGGAAGGAACGAGAAAATTACAGATTTATTCATTCACGGCATAAAGTAATGTGAGTAGTTGCACCATAATCCAACCACGAAGTATCCTTAGGTACAGAAGCCAAATTAACTTCAGAATAAACAGAACAAACAAAGACAAAAGTCTTACCCTTCTTCACATGCCAAGCATCATATTTGGAACACTCTTTCTTCATGTGTCCAGCCTTCTTACAAAAGTAGCAGGTTGTTCCCTTATCCTACTCTTGCAACTGATGATTGGGTTTTCCACTTGCAATATCCTTACCTCTCTTTTTTTTTATCATGAGAGCTTGATTCTAAGTGAACACTCTCAGTCTTCTCTCAAAAAACCCTCTCTTCCTCTTGCACATAGTGTGAAATAAGCTCATTAAGAGTCCATTTTTCCTTTTGAGTATTATAACTCACCACAAAGTGGCCGAACTGAGGAGACAGAGAAATAAGAACCAAGTGAACAAGTAACTCATCCGAAAGTTCTAACTTGAGTTACTTGAGTTTTCCAGAACGATTAGACATCCCAATAATGTACTCCCTTATGTTTCCCATTCCTTTATACTTCATGGTCACGAGTTTTGACAGAAGATTACTCATTTTTAGCAAAATATGGCTCAATCTCGGAGGGGAACTTCTTGGCACGTGTGCTATCAGCAATAGAGCCCCGAATTCCAGTTGAAATCATTCGCTTCATGATCGCAAGACACATGCGATTAGAGCGTTCCCATTTCTTAATTTGATCCATTTTGGGATCATCCGTAGTGGAAACTGGTTGCTCTTTCCTTAGCGCAAGGTCGAGATCCATACAACCAAGAATGATCTCAACATTCTTTTTCCACGTGACATAATTTGTCCTATTCAACATTGCAATCATGCTCAATTTAGAAGAAGCAGTAACTGTAATGGAAAACAAATATACAACATAATGCTCAAAAACTAGTATATACAATAATGTGATAAAATTTTAAATATTGGCAACACCGTCACAAGATATCTAGTGCAACATTAAATTTTAGTCTTTGGACAGAAAGTTTAATTTACAATTCGTACTCTCCACGCAATAATCAAGTATTAACAAATAATTTTTATCAAATAATATTACTTTCTTTGGACTGGTTTATTATTCACATGAAAAACTTAATATTATTATATAGTTATTATCACAAGAATATTTTAATTTTGGCAAAACGTTACATTCCTTTGGGCCGATAAAATTTTCATAAAATTAAATATTCTATCATCATAATAATTTAAAATTAATCAATCTACACAAAAGAGGTCACTTTGGCGACATATTGCTTCAATCAATTAACTTAAAAAATATTTGACCACTTAAATAAAAAAGTTATTTTAATTTTCCAATAATTAATTTACTCACAAACATGTATTCTTAATTTATAGTCAAACACCGTAGATATTAACCTCTGACTAATTACGTTAGACCACCGAAAATCTAAAAAAAGAATATAATATGGTCTAACTTGTCAAAAAGTACACTCGAAACAAAAAAAAAGTGCACATGAATCCATGACTCTATAGTACTTGTTTGAAGGCACTTAATTCATAAACACAATATGTCAAGTAATTCCTATCCCCAACAGTAGCATGTAATAATACTCAACATCATAGAATAACATGTAATAGCACATCATATTAATAAAATTTAATAATAAACTATAACACAAAAGTTTAATCATGGTCATGTGTATTGATCTGAATTGCTAATCAATTAATAACCACACTATGGTCACATCAAATCATTGACTACGTGCTCGAGAATCACATAATATGAATTAAAACTAATGAAATCACTGTAGTGAGCCCTACCAGACGTCGGATCTCCATAATCTCATTAAATAATAACCGAACAAATCAAAATAGCACGTCTTAAAAAAGGCTTGAATCAATACACAATAATTAAATATGAAGAGACTTTGATGCCAATTGATATAATTTAACAATTCTGTAAACATATAATTGTCTAAAATAGACACAAGAACCGTAATCATCATATCTAATTATTGAGATTAAACCGAAGGCAGAAACGTACGTGAATCCATAAGGTTATATTATAACGATATCTGAATCTGAATAACATTCATGATTATTGTCTTCCTCAACCAAGTACTCCTTAAGGTTTCTCAATAGCTATCTCTGATGGGTAGAAGATAACTCATTACACATACTTGATATATTGGAGACTATAACCCTTTTGTATACCACCTAGTTAAATCTCCTATTATAATTTAATTGGGCCTAGGTATCCACTTATTAAGTTCATACAATAGATTACATCTAATTGGGTTTGTGATTTGATCATTTAATTTAACCCAATATAATAGATAGCAAATATAATTGATATATTTATATGTAGCCAATAAATTAATTATTATTATTAAAATAATAATAACAGGTTATACTTAATTAGAAATGAGGATCAAAATCAATTGACGCGTGACAGTCACATTTGTGATGGTAGCCTATTCCCCTATTTATTCTAGTGTCTGCCCATAAACCTCTCTATGGCTATATATACATGGAAATTTAAGGGGTCTGGATCCCTGGCCCCCTCAGATGGGAAGAATTACCGGGTAGTATACCTTTTAATAGTCATTGTTTGTTTAGAACACTTGGCAAGTGGGTTGTGTGTTTGGTAGCAGATTACATTTGGATCCGAGCTTGCTAAGAGGCCAGTATTGCAAAGTTATTGATATTTTTCACTTTGTGAATGTGTGCTTTTTTGAATACTTAATAATACATGTCATGATTTTGTTTTTTTATTAAAACTCTCCCCATTGCATGTTCCGGTTTTTTTACTGTATGTTGTTCTATATATGTGTTTGGTGAATATATAGTTTTAACTATTAAGGATATCAAATAGAATTTGTATACTAATACATATATGATGGTGTTGCATTATAGTTGTTCACAAATACCGGTAGGATTGCCTATTAAATATATATCTTGTGTGGTGGAATGAAAAACGTTCAGATAAATTTTAATTTTATACACTTGCAAGTTTAGGCTATTATGTTACTGCATGCCAGAGTTAAATTCTCTCTGACTTATAAGCAAATTGGACTCCCTAAAATTATTTTCTGCGTGTGTCACTGTATATACATATATTGACTAGATAATGATAGACATATATGGGTTTTTTTAATATGATTTCATTATTTCCACCAATATATATTGTTCAATACAAAAATTAAGCAATCAATATTTAATATATATCTTTAAATTAAATTACATGGAATCATTTAATGCTATTAATTGCTAAACTGTACTAATATTAGAAATTTTGTTTATGTGTCAGGTTCAAAATTCATATGATCCGACTTTAGATGTGCTTAATATACCAGCTTGTGCAGCATCTCTTGTTCTAGCTGAAGCAACCAATTTTAATTGCTCCGCTTTTTCAGATCCCATGGCTGAAAAAAATACATACATAAATAATGCATATAAATAGCAGGGACGTTGCCCTTTTTGTAGTAGGAGTATTAATACACGAAGGGATAGACTAAGGATTTACATTTTCCAGAGTTTGGTGATTTTCAAGTTCTGTTGTTGATAGTCAAATGATATGAAATTTCATATGCATTTAATTTGATAAATAAGAAATTAAAATGATTTATTTATTGATGTGGCTACTCATGATAACTTATTGTTTTAAGGCAACATTGGTCACTTTTTCTGTAATATAAATAGTAAAAATTGGCTGAAAATACACTATATCTGACAAAGAAAAATGAAGAAAATTTTTTCAAAAATTTTTCTCTAGAATTTTTGTTTCGTAAATACTCAATCAAGAAGATAATAAACATGGATACTATAACTTATGTATAGAACACCACCAGCAAGATCTTAATATATATATATATATATGTGTATAAATGTAGATAACTTTTAAACGGAGTAAAAACAAACAAGTGGAGTTGATAGGTTATTAGCTGTTAGAGAAATCAAATAAATACAAGAATGAAAGACCTACAAACTAGGAACCAGTGACAGATGTTTCCTACACTATCTCCACTACCCAGACTTATTCAACTATGCCTAAAAACTCTCCTGAATGTTGTACTAAAACAATTAAAACAAGGAATATGTTTAGATTAAAACCAACAAGCACCCCTTTAATCTAAACATCTTTATTGAGATTCTTAACTCATAGCAATTGACGGATATTCTCGAACTAGACTATTGGTAATGCTTTTGTGAGGACATCAACACGCTGTTCATCTGAACGAATATGCTTAATAATAATTTCACCACGTTCAACACATTCTCTGATAAAGTGATACCGTATATCAATATGTTTTGATCTACCATGAAAAAATGGGTTTTTGGCCAAATCTATGGAAGATTTGTTGTCAATGTATAGCACCATAGGCCCAACACAACCATCTGTAACTTCTCCCAGTAGCTTTCGCAGCCATATTCCCTGACACGCTGCTCCGGTAGCTGCCATAAATTCAGCTTCGCAAGACGACAAGGCAACACACTTTTGTTTTTGAGAAACCCAGGTTATCACACTCTCATTCAGGTAGAAGACCATGCCTCCGGTGCTTTTTCTGTTGTTAATATGGGCAGCCAAATCACTGTCTGAGAACCCTGTCAATACATTATTCCCGCTATCTTTAGAGTAGATTAAACCATAATTCATCGTTCCTTTAACATAATGAAGTATTCGCGTAGCCGCATTCAGGTGGATAACAGTTGGTCTTTCCATAAATTGAATGATTATCCCTATGACATATGCAATGTCTGGTCGGGTATAAACGAGATATCAAAGACCACCGACTATGCTTTTGAACTCCTTTGAATCAATTGCTGCTCCTCCTTCATCCTTTGTGATCAAAAGTTTTGGCTCCATTGGATACTTTGTTGGGTTACAATCTCCCATGCCCGCTTTTTCTAAAACTTTCTTGGCATATGCTCCCTGTTTAAGCTTAATGTACCCTTTTCCCTGCTCAACTTCGATTCCCAGTTAGTAAGAAAGAGTACCTAGCTCGCTCATATCAAAAGACTCACCCATTTAATCCTTGAACTTTCGTATAACAGCAACATTAGTTCCAGTCACCAGCAAGTCATCAACATAGACTGCTACAATCAACACCACACATTCTTCCTTTTTAGTGTAAACATCATGTTATTAAGGACACCTTTTTAAAAACATGCTCTCCAGGCATTTACTCAGCTTCGAGTACCAGGCTCGAGGAGCTTGACGAAGGCCGTACAAAGCCTTGTGTAGCTTGTAAAACATGTGTTCCTGGCCAGGTTTTACAAAACCCTCAGGTTGCGATACATACACCTCTTCCGTTGACTCCCCATTTAGAAATGCTGATTTCACATCTAGGTAATGTACTCCCCACCCATGTTTAGCTGATATAGCAAGAATAAGCCGTACTGTCTCGAGGCGAGTCACAAGTGCAAAAATTTCCTCAAAGTCTACTTCGTATTCTTGCACATACCCTTTTGCCACGATCCTTGCCTTATGTTTCACTATTTACCCATTTGAATCCTTCTTTAACTTGAAAACCCATTTTAAATCTATAGGTTTCTTACCTGGTGGCAGCTCTGTCAGTGTCCAGGTCTCGGTTCTTTCAACTGCCTCCAATTCCGATTTCATAGCATTTTTCCATTCCTTCTTCCTTGATGCTTGATCATAGTTTAGTGGCTCATCCATGCCTATAAGCAACAACTCATCATCTAATTCGACTATCTCTGTGTTGTTGTAAATATCATCAAGACTCCCGAATTTTCGAGGTTCACTACTAACAGCAGAGCTGTCACCATCAGAGATGCCATAAACTTGTGTTGAGACTGACGTAGGTATTGCTTCCAGTGAAGGGCTTTTTGGTTCTGGGCTCGAGTATATAGAGTCATATGGCACAGTGTCTGTATGTTGTGGAGTGTTGAAACCCTCTCCTTCCTCGCATCTGTTGGTGTCTCAAAAAATCATAAAATAATTCTGCTGTGTTTGGTGTCCTTCTTCAAGCTGATCCCACGACTACATTTTCTTATCTTCAAAAGCCATGTCACGACTAACGTGCACTTGCTTGGACACGGGATCATATAAGCGACAGGCCTTAGTTCCAGCTTCTCTGCCCAAATTTATCACTGCTTTACTGCGGTCATCCAGTTTCTTCAGCTGCCCACTAGGAATTTTCATATGTGTGACAGAACACATAACCATGCATACAGTCAAGCAATCTCACATATATAATCACATAACGACTCAGGTCTGATCATAGAATTTATCCATCTTTAATCTTTATCCTCTTTTACGCGTACCGGGTCACGTTCAGCCTGACGGCCCGATGCTCAGCGTTTCGATTACGCTTCTCATTATCTTTACCAATCAACATGTCACTTAGGACGGAATACTTTATTTATACATTCATTTCATTCAATCATACAAACTTTACATTTTATATTCTTTAACTCCTTATTAGGACGGGTTCCGTTCTACCTGACGGCACGACACCACAGCTTAACTTCTAAGCTGACTCTTTAAATTGGAACATTTTTATCCACGCTCCTATAATCTAATATATAGAAAAGATAATTAATCATTACTTAGTCACATAATTATAATCACATCACATAACACATACTTTATTGACTTAATTATGTCGCAAAATTCTCAGTCGTCACAAGAACCCTCAAAACTCGATTCTGAATGCTCCATTAGGGGCACAATCTAAGGGTTTTGAGATGTCAACTATGGTCTCAAGGAGTTGATGAGTTTCTAGATTGGGTAATTATTGTTGATAATTTTTTAATAACGATAATTTTATTAATGTCATGGGTGTTCTTAACAATATGCAGGCTGCGATAACTCGAGTCAAATCCCGAGCATTTTTCAAAACCGGGTCCAGTCCCGATTCTGAGTCCGAAATAATCAGAAGCCTACTATCCTAATTGTAACCAACTTGGGTAAACAATAATCCCACCATAGGCCCCCAAAAGATCATGATTTATTGGTGCATATAGTAGTAGTACTTTATCTTATAAACTGAACAGAAGTCCCAAATCTTATTGATGTGGGACTAAGATGTTACAAACTCCTCCACCTAAAGTTTTGACGTCCTCATCAGGCCCGAACAAATAGGCCATGGGACAAAGATCATACCTCTCTACATATTGTGAAATAATACCGGATGGCTTTGTGTTCCCACCTCCGAATCTTTATCCATTTTAGGATAATAGCATTAGCCTTCGTATTCCCACCTTCGATAACCTGATGAATCAAGATTTAGAGAGTCAGCTCTGATACTATATATGACAACCTGGGTCAAACCATGAGCATTTTTCAAAACCTGGTCAAATTCTGATTCTGAGTCTGAAATAAGTCGAAGACTACTGTTCCAAATTCAGCCAATTTGGGTAAACAATAAGCCTACCCAAGGCCCGAAAAGATCATAATTTATTCATGCACATAGTAGTAGTACTTTCTCTTATAATCTGAACAGGAAATCTTAAATCTTATCGATGTGGGACTGGGATGTTACATATGCTAAGATGGTAGAGTTTTGTTTGAAAGGCGTTGGTTGTAGATGGTGGGAATAAAATTTCTCCAGTGGCGGCAAATTGTACTGGAACTTCTTCATGAAACAAATACTAGATGTTGGCGAAGAAGAATCGTCACTCTACATTATAAACATCTCCAGTTGGTTTCAAATTTCTATAATATAATAATATATAGAATTTTTTTTAAATTATTCACATTTAATGTCACATAATAATATAAGTTATGGTCAGAGAAGTTTATTTACAAGAATCAAATAATGAACTTATGGCACAACAAGGCACATGCTTGTTTGTTCTTTACTTGTTCTTAATCAAATAATTAAGGTAAATTTCTGAAAAACTATGAATGCTATTTCTTAATTTCCAAATAAACTCTTTAGACCTGGTTTATAATTTGATGTAATTATTGATGGTAGTGCAGGTCAAATACATATTTAGTCAGAAATAGGGGTTTTTTAACTTTTGGAAATAACGATTATATGTAGTTATACGAGTAATGCTACTAAATGAATGTTAAATTATAAATATTTCTAGTTCTAGATCGTGAATATGAACGAATACATAATGTAGCCTAGTTTAATTTAATGTAATATTAATTAGGATTTCATAACCAATTTATTGCTCTTAGTAATTTTACATAACAGGTCTAACATCAGCTTTATATAGGTTATATTCATCAAATTAGTGGACACAAAATTTAACTTATAATATGTGGATTTATACTTGGGTACCACCTTAAATCAAATACTGAATAATAATCGAGCCCAGTGACATCAAACATTCATCCTTCTAGAAAGATAGTCATAAGTCCAAGACCGGACTTGCATCAAAGAAGGGTCCCAACAAGAAAAAGAGATATGTCAACACTCTTCTTGCCGGAAGGTCGGCTAACACCCAACACTCTTCTTGTAGAACAATATCAAAAATAACACCAAGGAAAATACCAAACATTCAATGTCCAAGAAGGATAGTCTCAAGACCAAGAATAACATGTTTACAAAGTTCAAGGGCAAAGGTAAGAAATAGTATTCATTTACGTTTTATATTCATTTCTTAAATTTTCAATTACCATATTATTTACGTGTTTTCACCTTAAATTTAACAAGAAAGTTGCATGGAATGTATACATTATTATCATAAACTAAATTCATCACATGGACACATAATTACGTGTCAATCATAATTTTAGCAATATATAGAGTATCATAAATACTATGTATGCTGTACTTTTATATTATAAATTTCATTCATGATCTTTTTTATTTTTATAAATAATTTCATGGAAACTAGGTACTTTGTTTCTTTCGCCAATAACAAATTTGCTCAATATTTAATTTATTTATTCTAGACCAAGAAATTTGAATGAATTCTTACTCCAAGAAAAAAGAGTCATGAAGAATCGAAAAACTGGTCTCAAATTGCCCTTGTAGGTTGGAAATGAGTGCAAAACTGACCTTTGAACAACCAATATAATTGATCATTTAAAACCAGGTTGGTTTTGACCTATTGGATGGAAATAAAAGGTAAACCGAGCTTGATCGACCAACTTTATTGATTGTTTATAAATTTGGATACCTTAATATGTGACCCCAAATACCATACCCCAAATACCATATTGAAAATCCACGTCTTAACTATTTCCCCAACTTACCTATATTTTAGTCGGAAAAGGTTGGTCGCAAATATAGAATTATTTATTTCCAATTTTCGGTCGTATATAGACACAAAAAAGTTGTATGTTATATTTGGTCGTGTATATAACAGTAGGCCAAAAATGATTAATCAAATCAATTGTGCAAATCGACAAATGTTGAAGGAGATAGTAGTAAATGATTTGAATTTGGTGGCTTATGGTGAAAATGGTGGTTGGAAATTACTTTAATTTGGTCGCTTTAAAGAAAAGTATGGTAATATCAGTTCAATAATTTGGTAATTCACAAAAACAATATATTAAAATTGAATTCTTTTAAATGCAAATAATAGAGTCATATAAATTTTTTTCATTATCGTCATAAAATAATAAGTGATACAATCAACTAAAACTAAAATACATTATTACCAAAAACTAAAATAAATTACAATAGAACTAAATTAAACACTAAATAGTAGAATTCTTATATCTATAAAATCATCCCCTTCTTCACAAGTGAACCATCTTCTTCTTCACATTTATTGTTTTCAACATTTGTTGGAACAAAGTGATTTTTCCAATTACCCAAATTAACCGAGCATTGATTAGTATATAAACATACGTGTAATATTGAAAAATTTGAATACAAATTCACATATGTAAAAAATATAGAGTTAAAACATCTTTACATTAAAAAACTAGAGGGATATATCAAACACCCACTCACAATTAAGTTTGTGATATGATTACCAATTAATTTGAAGAGGATGAAGTTGATTACACCAAAAATTAGTTATTATAATGATATGATAAATAAATAGAAATATACAAATAAAACAAATTAGAAAGAAAACATATTAAAAATTTAAGGCAAATTAGAAAGAAAACAAATTATAATGATATTATGGTCGATTTTGCTTTAAATGTGATATCATTTAAGGCAATATCAGTCACTTTTTATGGACTAAATACACTAAATACACTAAATGTGCCTAGAATTGATGTTTCGAAATTACTCAAACAAGAAGATAATAAAGATGGGTACTATAACTTATTTATGGCTCAGAAGCCAAACAAACTGAATTTGTATTAAAACAAACTTCTTTTTGCTCGAACATGACGTGTCACTTTATCGATCAATAGTGTTGCTGAAACAATAGTGTTGTGACATTGGATTAACCCCCTGAACCATGAAAGCCTAAAAAACTTTAGGATAGTAAGATATGTATATATATACCCTAAGTTTTTATTCTAGATTATGTATTTCATCTTCTTTGACTACAAAAGCTGCCGCATCTCCCATATATGTAGGGCTGTGAGGTAGGGTGCACCTCAGGACCTGTTTCTAGAAGATGGGCCTTTACTGCATCTAGAACCTTCTTACATATGGACAGGTCCAATTTAAATGTGAAGCCCAAATTAATTTTTCTTATAAATAGCCTATCTATTACAACTTTGAAATCCACATTAATTAGGGTTAATTTTCTCACTTATTTATATATTCTTTATTCTTATAATCCTTTTAAATCAATGCTTTTTATAATTCACAATATATTTTTATATTTATTACAATTATATGTCAACCACCTTCCATTTGAAAAATCTGATTACACATATCTTATTAGTTAAATTTATTTTATTGATGGTGCCGGCTTTAAAATGAAATTTTTTATTACATTTTTTTTAATTTTCATAACTCTTAAATCCAAACAATATTTAATTTAAAGGTTAAGTTGGACATTTGTTGATAATGGGTCTAGGTAAATGCTTAGGTTATGTTAGAAATTTATAAATATTTTTTATTTCTTCATTTTTAATATTTTATCAATTATTTCTTAGGGTGGAACTACAAGAAGTGACTTTTTGTAGTTTTTATTGTTAAAATATGATTAAAAAATATCAGTATTTTTAGATTTATTTTCTCAATTATGTTGGTTACATGTCTAATTTAAAATGAATTAGACTTTAAAATTTGATCATTCTTTAAGGTGATAAATGGCAACTTGCTATCTTTCATGTTCTATCATATAATACTAGCTTGTTTACTTTCTTAAAATGGTTTGAACTAGACTTTAATGTGCAATAAGTGCAATCTTAAATTTTGCAATATTCTCAATATTGAATAAATGATGCAATCACATGATAATAGAAAGTAACGTAATATTTTTTGTCAGATACCGATCTCCATTGCACATGTCACACTTTGTCCTGTTATTTTTCTTGTAACATAACATGCTATCTTTCTCCCAAGTATAGATTTTTCACACATATTCAATTTTTTAATCATTTTTGGCGCATTGTAGTACTATACAAGTAATTTAAGATCATCAAGCAATACTAATCCAATAAGCCGAGACAAGTCATCCATTGTTACTATAGTTATGGTTATTTTTTCAATGAAACGACTTCATATAAACTCCGATGCATTGTTTTGATAAATTGATTCAAAAGTAGTAATCACCATCTTCTAAAAAAATTATTGTTTCATTCTGTTCTTCATCAAAATTCTCACAATTTACAAAATTATCGTTATCATGTGCATTATGCATATACTATACTAAAATTGTTCATATACAATGCGTTTTTGTTGTAGAAGTAGGATAAAAAAACATTACATAAAACTATAATAAACATCACCTATTTAAAATCGGTTGCTTCGGCTACTGATGTAAAGAGATATTTTAACATCACTTCTTCTGAAATAGAAGTTACAATTTTAGGGAGACATCAGTTGCTCATAAAAGCGATGTCCAAACTACTTTTAAAAAAAGACGCGACACATACATTTTCTCCAACTTAAAACGTATTCCTCTTTTAGTTAAAACATTCCACCCATCCCATTTCATTTCCCCCATTGACATTTTCTTTCCCCCCCTTTCTTTCACTATTCCAGTCGACATCTATTCAAATATACTCTATTCAAATCTTATATACTCTACTCACAATCTTCTCAAGAAACCCTAAGTCTATACTAATCTACATACAAGAACCCTGAATCGAAACCCCCGAGATACAAACCCCAAATGTCAAATTCCTAATTAGCTTATATCTACTTGGTACTTTAATTTAGAATACTCGATTCTTGTAGAGAGAGCTTATATATACTCGATTAACCTGTTATCTACCTTGATTTCTAAGTGTTTTTCTAATTTTTTTTTTGAAATTTCAAATTTTGGATTTTAATTTAAATTTTTTAATAAATTGGTTGATTCTTTATTTTGGGTCATCTACAAAGTAAGTTACTTTTCAGTTTTTGTGAATGCATATCTATTTTTTGTTAAATATAAGCATGTTCGTCCAATTTACGTTTGTATTTTTTAACTTAAGCATCTTTTTTAACATTTTGTTCATTTCTTGTTGTTACTTCCAGGGCCCCGTGTTTGTACTTCTTTATTTAGTGCTTGATTTCGTTCTTGGTTATCTTATTTTCTTTTTGTTCTTGTAAGTCTCTAAATCGATTACTGATTTGCATACTGTTTTGATAATTTGTTTTGTATACTTGATTTAAGAAGTTCTTTTGTATACTTGATTTGTAATATAAATGATGTATGTGTTTAAGTTTATGATTTTTGTTACATACTTCATTTGTAAAATATTAGTGTGTGTCTCTGTAATGTGTTATATCTTTAATTTTATAAATGATAATTATAAATGTTAGTGAATTAGAAGTTTTATTCGGTATCTGCTATTATACTATTATATATGGAGTTGTTTGAGTGATGTTATCTTATATTTCTTTTTTTCTTTTTTAAATATTTTGTTATTTGATTTTAAACAAATATAAAGAGTTATTATGTTGGTTTAATTTAGTCTAGTTTATAAATTTAGTCTAGTTTTGTAATTAATTGGGTATATGTGTAGGATCTTAAAGTAATGAATTAGTACTATAAATTATTAGGATATCAAGGTATTTACTCCGTTCTAAGTTTACATAAATAATCCCTACAGTAACCATCACAAATTTGATATACCTTTTATTAAATAATTATAAATAGGTATGTGTTGGATTTTTAATATTTATAGTGGCTATCAGGTAGGGAAATTTGATGGATAAGACATGGATTTTGCAAGATAGGGATTCTTTAGCGTTTGAAATAGGGGTGGAAAACTTCTTGATATATGCTGAAGAAAATTCTGAAGATCGTAACAAAATTCCTTACCCTTGTGGACATGCGCCAATTTTAAAAAATTTTCTATAAAAACAATCAGGGGCCATATCTATGACATTGGCTTTTTCTAGGTTATGTGCTTTGGGTTTGGCACGGGGAGACTGTTTCTACGGGTCCTAAATCTTCAAGTGCTAGTTGTCCATCTGAAGAGCAAGCTCTAGACCCATCTCCTGAGCAAGCCTCTGATGAAGCGTCAGAGCAAGATCAGGAGCATGTCGCTGCTTCAGAAACTATTGATGTTTGTGAAGCGGCATATAACTCGGGTCAATATGATAATGATTCATATCAGTTTAGGAGGTTCGTAGCCGATGCTGAGCAACCTCTATATGAGGGTAGTGACTGTACTAAGTTAGAGTCGATGTTGAAGTTGCATAACTGGAAATTTAGGTTTCGTATTACCGATAGTGCCTTCACTGACCTCCTTTCTTCTATTAGGTCTCTACTTCCCAAAGATAATGTGTTACCTAGTAATGCATATAAAGTTTTCGACGATGCTATCTTAAAGAAATTTTGCAGTCTCGCATAAAAATCATGTCAGTCCTCACAGGTCTGGGACTCCTTGGTTATATTGACAGTATTGTCTCTGCACTATCTCAGTTCTTGGCAGACAATCAACCCAAGCTAGCTTTTATCATATGGAATCTCCAAGACAAATACATATTAATTGCCTTATTAGGAAGCTGCCAAGAAACGATATTCCAATCGTTAATCTCCACTGCTAACATAGCCAAATAAATATGGGATCAGTTGGTTACTCTGTTCTCCAACAAGTAATTTTGTCGCATCATGTCACTCAAAACTCATATTATGAATAATCCTTGTAACGCCCATAATATGTGTGACTATTTGCATGACATCAAAATCACAACTGACAAATTAGCAATCGCTGGCCAACCTGTGTCTGACGATGATCTTGTCATTCTCACCTTATCTTCACTCGGAGATGATTTTCAAAACATTAAGGATGTTATGTCTATTGGGGAAGCCCCACTAACATTTGGTGCCCCACATGAGCAGTTAATTATTATGGATGAGGACTCAGATCCAAACCCTCGATACCAGCAATTGTCATACTTTAAATATTAGTTTAAAGCCACACTTTTAAAAAAAATAAAGATTGTAAGTTCATTTGGATTATTGAACTTTGAGAGTAAGGGCAATTTTTCTAAGTTATGGTTATAGACTTAATTATTTCTCCGTATAACGTGGGATTCTAGTTTTCTCCTCTCCAAACTTTTCAAGTCTATGAGAGGGTTCCAAGGTGGAATCATGGACTCTGATTTAGATGTGTAGATGGAAGAGCTTAACATAGCGGAAGAGGAAAATGAAGAACTATATTTTGATGACGAAGTGGTGGGTCAAGCCAATAAGTTTGAGCTGTGTCTGGTCAGAAGATTTTTGACTGAAAAAAACATCAATGTGAAGGCTATGAAAATGAAAATGGCCAATGTTTGGAAGCCCGCAATGGGAATTAGCATTAAGGACATTAAGTTTAGTTTGTTCTTATTTCAGGTTTACCATAAGGATGATTTAACTTGGGTACAAAAAGGAGGTCCATGGAGCTTTGATGGTGCAATCTTGGTGCTTAGTGGTATTGCTTTGGGAGAGGATCCCTCGAAAATTCCATTAACAACTGTGAATTTCTGAATTCAAATCCATGATTTTCCAATTGGGTTTATGTCGGAATCCATTTATAGAGAGCTTGGGAATTTTTTGGGTACATTCATCGAATATGATCCCAATAATAACAGGGGAATATGGAGGAATCATATGCGTGTCAGAATTCAGGTGGACGTTAGGAAACCTCTCAAGAGAAAGAAGAAGGTGACTAGAAAAAATGCAGCAGACTTCATTGTCCAATGTAAGTATGAAAAACTTGGTGACTTTTGTTTCAGATGTAGCATGCTATCACACAAGGAGAGATTTTTCCAAAGGAAATTTAGTTATCACGATGGTGCGGAAGAAAAGGAATGAGGAGCGTGGTTGTGAGCTCAGCCGCGTAGGGTGGCCGGAAAAAATAAATGGCTCCGAGAGGAGGGAGATGATGACTAGGGGGAATGGTATGGAAAAGATAACAAATTCCAGGATTTTCCAAAAGATCAGGTGCGCAATTTTGGGAAGCTGGTTATTCCTAAGCGCAAAAATTGGGAAAACAAAAAAGGAAATTATATTATTTCGGAAGTTTTGAATTTAAGTGATATCACTCAGGTAGCGGGAGATAATTCAAAAAGTTTAAATGTCAATAGGCCTGTGGATGAGGAACTTATTGGGATGGACTTGGAGGAAAGAAAACATAGAAGATTTGGGTCATCTTGTACTGACATCATGGATGCTAATAACTCTGGGCTTTATCCTACATAATTTGTTCTTTCTAATGGTGATTGTACAGACTCTAACAAATTTCATTGGCTAAGCTTCCGAAGCAAGCTAGCCAGGGATTATGAATTGCTTAGGATCGAACTATCGGGGATTGGAAAACCCTCAGACAGTTCGAGTTTTACGCGATCTCGTTAAGGATCGTAAACCTGATGTTCTATTTCTTTCAGAAATGATATATATAGCTAGTAGAATAAAGAGTCTCCTTATTCAGTTAGAGTTTTCTCAGTGCTTTTTGGTGGATAGAATGGGTCAAGGTGGTGGTTTAGCAGTATTCTGGAAAGATCATGCTGGGTGTCAAGTGTCAGGTTTCTCTCAAAATCACATCGACATTGAATTTTGAGATAACAACGGCGTATCTTGGAGACTGACATGCTTTTATGGTTATCCTGAAAGACATAACCGGAAGAAATCTTGGGATAAAATCAGAAGGTTGGCTAAGCTCTCTCAAGTGCCTTGGGTTATATTTGGAGATTTTAATGATTTGCTTCATAAGGAGGATAAATGGGGCATAACTGATCACCCTCGGAGTCTCATTAAGGGGTTTCGCTTAGCTTTGGAGGACTGTGATCTTACATATATTGACTTGTGTGGAGGAGGAAAGTATACATGAGAGAAGTGTTGAGGTAAGCAGGATTGGGTCCGTGAAAAATTGGATCGTGCTTTTAGCATGGTAAGTTGGCTAAACAAATTTCCATTGTTTAAGCTATCTGTTCATCATACTACAAGGTCTGATCATGAGCCAATTCAGCTAGAATTTGTATGTTCAATAATGTCGCATAGGCAGTTCCGGTTTAAATTCGAAAATGTTTGTTTGAAATATCCAGATTTTAAAAAAGAAGTGCAAAGCTACTGGTCTAAAATCCCTCCAATTCATTTACTTCCTAAACTGCAGGGGGTCTCTACGTTTATGGAAAAATAGGGGAAGAATTTTTTCAATAAGTTCTGAGAAAAAGTGAGAAGGCAGAAGGAGATCATAGATGATCTGGTGAATCGAACTAACATAGCTGGAGTGAATCTTTATTTGGAGGAAGAAGAGTGTCTTATTAATTTGTTGTAGGAGGAAACATATTGGAAGCACCGTGCCAAGCTTTTCTGGTTAGAAGGGGATGCCAATACTAAACTCTTCCACGCATCAGCAACGAGAAGAAAGAAGACGAATTATATTAGTTATTTACTAAATGATGCTGGTGAAAGAGTGAAGAATGATGAAGGTATGCAATCTATTATACAAGATTATTACTAGACTATTTTTGAAGCTTCAGAAGAGGTAAAGATGGAGGAAGGTATTCCACAAAATCGACGTTCACGAGAACAGAATAATAAGCTTGTTCAAGAGTTGTCATTTGAGTAATTCTCTGCAACTGTGAAACAAATGCATCCTGAAAAAGCGTCAGGACTGGATGGTTTGAATCCAGCTTTCTTTCAAAACTTCTTGGAAACTTGGGAAAAGAGGTATATGAATGTTGTAACTCATGGCTGGCTAAATATTCTTTTCCTGCTGAGATTAATCACACAAATCTAGTGCTAATTCTCAAAAAGGTAGATTCTAATAATATGAAAGATTTTAGTCCTACAATATTATGCAATGTGCTCTACCAAATTTTGGCCAAAGTCTTGGTGAACCGTCTTAAGGTGCTTCTTCCCAGCTTAATATCGGAGAACCTATTTGCGTTTGTCTCAGGATATAGTATAACAGATAACATTTTTGTTGCTTTTGAGGTGCTCCACCATCTGAAATGAAAAAAATAGGACAGGAAGGAGAGGTAGCTTTAAAACTCGACATAAGAAAATCGTATGACAGGGTGGACTGGAATTTTTTTAAAAATCGTATGAAAAGTCTTGGTTTCTGCAGTAAATAGATTAGTTGGGTCATGCTATGTGTTACGATGGTGTCTATGAAGTATGTTTTAACGGCTCCTCGATTGGCTCGATAATCCCTAAATGGGGGCTTCGTCAAGGATATCCTCTTTCTATATATCTTTTTCTATTTTGTGTTGAAGGTCTTTCGGATGCCTTGAATATAGCAGCCACAAACGGTGTCATCCACGGGTGTAGGGTAAGTCTTACAGCTCCAGTTATTACTCACCTAATGTTTGCGGACGATTTTCTTGTTTTTTAGAGCTGACACGGCAGAAGCTAATGTTGTTAAAAGGATTCTAAATATCTATGAATAACAGTCAGGTCAATCAGTGAACTTTAAAAAGTCTGGTGTGATTTTTAGCTCAAATGTGAGATCGAAAAGCAGCGAGAGTTAGTAGAAATTCTAGGAGTATCGGAAGCACTTGGAGACAGTAAATATCTAGGATTTCCTTCTTTAGTGGGCAGATCGAAAAAGAAGGTCTTTCGCTTTATTAAAGATAGGGTCTGGAATGTATTCA